>NW_026776635.1:0-65406 GCF_030936135.1 Gavia stellata | reverse complement strand
TGTTTGTGGTTCGTTTGAGAGGTTACCAGTGGGAGATGAGGGACCAGCAAGAGCTTTCAGGGCTGGCACCTTTAGTGTAGGAGCAATCGCTGGACGTTCGCAATTTCGGTGTTCAGCTCTGGCCTGATTGAGCAGGAGAGGTAGTGTACGTTGGAAGTTTTAGTAGGCTAAACAAGTTCAGAGCCCAAGTGTTTGTGGTTCGTTTGAGAGGTTTCCAGTGGGAGATGAGGACCAGCAAGAGCTTTCAGGGCTGGCACCTTTAGTGTAGGAGCAATCGCTGGACGTTCGCAATTTCGGTGTTCAGCTCTGGCCAGATTGAGCAGGAGAGGGAGTGTACGTTGGAAGTTTTAGTAGGCTAAACAAGTTCAGAGCCCAAGTGTTTGTGGTTCATTTGAGAGGTTACCAGTGGGAGATGAGGACCAGCAAGAGCTTTCAGGGCTGGCACCTTTAGTGTAGGAGCAATCGCTGGACGTTCGCAATTTCGGTGTTGAGCTCTGGCCAGATTGAGCAGGAGAGGCAGTGTACGTTGGAAGTTTTAGTAGCCTAAACAAGTTCAGAGGCCAAGTGTTTGTGGTTCGTTTGAGAGGTTACCAGTGGGAGATGAGGACCAGCAAGAGCTTTCAGGGCTGGCACCTTTAGTGTAGGAGCAATCGCTGGACGTTCGCAATTTCGGTGTTGAGCTCTGGCCAGATTGAGCAGGAGAGGCTGTGTACGTTGGAAGTTTTAGTAGGCTAAACAAGTTCAGAGCCCAAGTGTTTGTGGTTCGTTTGAGAGGTTACCAGTGGGAGATGAGGACCAGCAAGAGCTTTCAGGGCTGGCACCTTTAGTGTAGGAGCAATCGCTGGACGTTTGCAATTTCGGTGTTGAGCTCTGGCCAGATTGAGCAGGAGAGGCTGTGTAAGTTGGAAGTTTTAGTAGGCTAAACAAGTTCAGAGCCCAAGTGTTTGTGGTTCGTTTGAGAGGTTACCAGTGGGAGATGAGGACCAGCAAGAGCTTTCAGGGCCGGCACCTTTAGTGTAGGAGCAATCGCTGGACGTTTGCAATTTCGGTGTTGAGCTCTGGCCAGATTGAGCAGGAGAGGGAGTGTAAGTTGGAAGTTTTAGTAGCCTAAACAAGTTCAGAGGCCAAGTGTTTGTGTTCGTTTGAGAGGTTACCAGTGGGAGATGAGGACCAGCAAGAGCTTTCAGGGCTGGCACCTTTAGTGTAGGAGCAATCGCTGGACGTTCGCAATTTCGGTGTTCAGCTCTGGCCTGATTGAGCAGGAGAGGGAGTGTACGTTGGAAGTTTTAGTAGGCTAAACAAGTTCAGAGGCCAAGTGTTTGTGGTTCGTTTGAGAGGTTTCCAGTGGGAGATGAGGACCAGCAAGAGCTTTCAGGGCTGGCACCTTTAGTGTAGGAGCAATCGCTGGACGTTCGCAATTTCGGTGTTCAGCTCTGGCCAGATTGAGCAGGAGAGGGAGTGTACGTTGGAAGTTTTAGTAGCCTAACCAAGTTCAGAGGCCAAGTGTTTGTGGTTCGTTTGAGAGGTTACCAGTGGGAGATGAGGACCAGCAAGAGCTTTCAGGGCTGGCACCTTTAGTGTAGGAGCAATCGCTGGACGTTCGCAATTTCGGTGTTCAGCTCTGACATGAATTAGCGAAAGGAAGCGATGATACGTCTGGACCTTTGAGTGTCTAAACAAGTTCAGAGGCCAAGTGTTTGTGGTTCGTTTGAGAGGTTACCAGTGGGAGATGAGGACCAGCAAGAGCTTTCAGGGCTGGCACCTTTAGTGTAGGAGCAATCGCTGGACGTTCGCAATTTCGGTGTTGAGCTCTGGCCAGATTGAGCAGGAGAGGGAGTGTACGTTGGAAGTTTTAGTAGGCTAAACAAGTTCAGAGCCCAAGTGTTTGTGGTTCGTTTGAGAGGTTACCAGTGGGAGATGAGGACCAGCAAGAGCTTTCAGTGCTGGCACCTTTAGTGTAGGAGCAATCGCTGGACGTTCGCAACTTCGGTGTTGAATTTTGGCTAGATTGATGTTCGCAATTTCGGTGTTCAGCTCTGACATGAATTAGCGAAAGGAAGCGATGATACGTCTGGACCTTTGAGTGTCTAAACAAGTTCAGAGGCCAAGTGTTTGTGGTTCGTTTGAGAGGTTACCAGTGGGAGATGAGGACCAGCAAGAGCTTTCAGGGCTGGCACCTTTAGTGTAGGAGCAATCGCTGGACGTTCGCAATTTCGGTGTTGAGCTCTGGCCAGATTGAGCAGGAGAGGGAGTGTACGTTGGAAGTTTTAGTAGGCTAAACAAGTTCAGAGCCCAAGTGTTTGTGGTTCGTTTGAGAGGTTACCAGTGGGAGATGAGGACCAGCAAGAGCTTTCAGTGCTGGCACCTTTAGTGTAGGAGCAATCGCTGGACGTTCGCAACTTCGGTGTTGAATTTTGGCTAGATTGAGCAGGAGAGGCTGTGTACATTGGAAGTTTTAGTAGGCTAAACAAGTTCAGAGGCCAAGTGTTTGTGGTTCGTTTGAGAGGTTACCAGTGGGAGATGAGGACCAGCAAGAGTTTTCAGGGCTGGCACCTTTAGTGTAGGAGCAATCCCTGGACTTTCACATTTTCGGTGTTGAATTTTGGGCAGATAGAGCAGGAGAGGCTGTGTACGTTGGAAGTTTTAGTAGCCTAAACAAGTTCAGAGGCCAAGTGTTTGTGGTTCGTTTGAGAGGTTACCAGTGGGAGATGAGGACCAGCAAGAGCTTTCAGGGCTGGCACCTTTAGTGTAGGAGCAATCGCTGGACGTTCGCAATTTCGGTGTTGAATTTTGGCCAGATTGAGCAGGAGAGGCTGTGTACATTGGAAGTTTTAGTAGGCTAAACAAGTTCAGAGGCCAAGTGTTTGTGGTTCGTTTGAGAGGTTACCAGTGGGAGATGAGGACCAGCAAGAGCTTTCAGGGCTGGCACCTTTAGTGTAGGAGCAATCGCTGGACGTTCGCAATTTCGGTGTTGAATTTTGGCCAGATTGAGCAGGAGAGGCTGTGTACATTGGAAGTTTTAGTAGGCTAAACAAGCTCAGAGCCCAGGTGTTTGTGGTTCGTTTGAGAGGTTACCAGTGGGAGATGAGGACCAGCAAGAGCTTTCAGGGCTGGCACCTTTAGTGTAGGAGCAATCGCCGGACGTTCGCAATTTCGGTGTTGAATTTTGGCCAGATTGAGCAGGAGAGGCTGTGTACGTTGGAAGTTTTAGTAGCCTAAACAAGTTCAGAGCCCAAGTGTTTGTGGTTCGTTTGAGAGGTTACCAGTGGGAGATGAGGACCAGCAAGAGCTTTCAGGGCTGGCACCTTTAGTGTAGGAGCAATCGCTGGATGTTCGCAATTTCGGTGTTGACTTTTGGCCAGATTGAGCAGGAGAGGCTGTGTACATTGGAAGTTTTAGTAGGCTAAACAAGTTCAGAGGCCAAGTGTTTGTGGTTCGTTTGAGAGGTTACCACTGGGAGATGAGGACCAGCAAGAGCTTTCAGGGCTGGCACCTTTAGTGTAGGAGCAATCGCTGGACGTTCGCAATTTCGGTGTTGAGCTCTGGCCAGATTGAGCAGGAGAGGCTGTGTACGTTGGAAGTTTTAGTAGGCTAAACAAGTTCAGAGCCCAAGTGTTTGTGGTTCATTTGAGAGGTTACCAGTGGGAGATGAGGACCAGCAAGAGCTTTCAGGGCTGGCACCTTTAGTGTAGGAGCAATCGCTGGACGTTCGCAATTTCGGTGTTGAGCTCTGGCCAGATTGAGCAGGAGATGCAGTGTACGTTGGAAGTTTTAGTAGCCTAAACAAGTTCAGAGGCCAAGTGTTTGTGGTTCGTTTGAGAGGTTACCAGTGGGAGATGAGGACCAGCAAGAGCTTTCAGGGCTGGCACCTTTAGTGTAGGAGCAATCGCTGGACGTTCGCAATTTCGGTGTTGAGCTCTGGCCAGATTGAGCAGGAGAGGCTGTGTACGTTGGAAGTTTTAGTAGGCTAAACAAGTTCAGAGCCCAAGTGTTTGTGGTTCGTTTGAGAGGTTACCAGTGGGAGATGAGGACCAGCAAGAGCTTTCAGGGCTGGCACCTTTAGTGTAGGAGCAATGCCTGGACCTTCGCAATTTCGGTGTTCAGCTCTGACATGAATTAGCGAAAGGAAGCGATGATACGTCTGGACCTTTGAGTGTCTAAACAAGTTCAGAGGCCAAGTGTTTGTGGTTCGTTTGAGAGGTTACCAGTGGGAGATGAGGACCAGCAAGAGCTTTCAGGGCTGGCACCTTTAGTGTAGGAGCAATCGCTGGACGTTCGCAATTTCGGTGTTGAGCTCTGGCCAGATTGAGCAGGAGAGGCTGTGTACGTTGGAAGTTTTAGTAGCCTAAGCAAGTTCAGAGCCCAAGTGTTTGTGGTTCGTTTGAGAGGTTACCAGTGGGAGATGAGGACCAGCAAGAGCTTTCAGGGCTGGCACCTTTAGTGTAGGAGCAATCGCTGGACGTTCGCAATTTCGGTGTTGAATTTTGGCCAGATTGAGCAGGAGAGGCTGTGTACGTTGGAAGTTTTAGTAGCCTAAACAAGTTCAGAGGCCAAGTGTTTGTGGTTCGTTTGAGAGGTTACCAGTGGGAGATGAGGACCAGCAAGAGCTTTCAGGGCTGGCACCTTTAGTGTAGGAGCAATCGCTGGACGTTCGCAATTTCGGTGTTGAATTTTGGCCAGATTGAGCAGGAGAGGCTGTGTACATTGGAAGTTTTAGTAGGCTAAACAAGTTCAGAGCCCAAGTGTTTGGGTTCGTTTGAGAGGTTACCAGTGGGAGATGAGGACCAGCAAGAGCTTTCAGGGCTGGCACCTTTAGTGTAGGAGCAATCGCTGGACGTTCGCAATTTCGGTGTTGAGCTCTGGCCAGATTGAGCAGGAGAGGCTGTGTACGTTGGAAGTTTTAGTAGGCTAAACAAGTTCAGAGCCCAAGTGTTTGTGGTTCGTTTGAGAGGTTACCAGTGGGAGATGAGGACCAGCAAGAGCTTTCAGGGCTGGCACCTTTAGTGTAGGAGCAATCGCTGGATGTTCGCAATTTCGGTGTTGACTTTTGGCCAGATTGAGCAGGAGAGGCTGTGTACATTGGAAGTTTTAGTAGGCTAACCAAGTTCAGAGGCCAAGTGTTTGTGGTTCGTTTGAGAGGTTACCAGTGGGAGATGAGGACCAGCAAGAGCTTTCAGGGCTGGCACCTTTAGTGTAGGAGCAATCGCTGGACGTTCGCAATTTCGGTGTTGAGCTCTGGCCAGATTGAGCAGGAGAGGCTGTGTACGTTGGAAGTTTTAGTAGGCTAAACAAGTTCAGAGCCCAAGTGTTTGTGGTTCATTTGAGAGGTTACCAGTGGGAGATGAGGACCAGCAAGAGCTTTCAGGGCTGGCACCTTTAGTGTAGGAGCAATCGCTGGACGTTCGCAATTTCGGTGTTGAGCTCTGGCCAGATTGAGCAGGAGAGGCAGTGTACGTTGGAAGTTTTAGTAGCCTAAACAAGTTCAGAGGCCAAGTGTTTGTGGTTCGTTTGAGAGGTTACCAGTGGGAGATGAGGACCAGCAAGAGCTTTCAGGGCTGGCACCTTTAGTGTAGGAGCAATCGCTGGACGTTCGCAATTTCGGTGTTGAGCTCTGGCCAGATTGAGCAGGAGAGGCTGTGTACGTTGGAAGTTTTAGTAGGCTAAACAAGTTCAGAGCCCAAGTGTTTGTGGTTCGTTTGAGAGGTTACCAGTGGGAGATGAGGACCAGCAAGAGCTTTCAGGGCTGGCACCTTTAGTGTAGGAGCAATGCCTGGACGTTCGCAATTTCGGTGTTCAGCTCTGACATGAATTAGCGAAAGGAAGCGATGATACGTCTGGACCTTTGAGTGTCTAAACAAGTTCAGAGGCCAAGTGTTTGTGGTTCGTTTGAGAGGTTACCAGTGGGAGATGAGGACCAGCAAGAGCTTTCAGGGCTGGCACCTTTAGTGTAGGAGCAATCGCTGGACGTTCGCAATTTCGGTGTTGAGCTCTGGCCAGATTGAGCAGGAGAGGCTGTGTACGTTGGAAGTTTTAGTAGCCTAAGCAAGTTCAGAGCCCAAGTGTTTGTGGTTCGTTTGAGAGGTTACCAGTGGGAGATGAGGACCAGCAAGAGCTTTCAGGGCTGGCACCTTTAGTGTAGGAGCAATCGCTGGACGTTCGCAATTTCGGTGTTGAATTTTGGCCAGATTGAGCAGGAGAGGCTGTGTACGTTGGAAGTTTTAGTAGCCTAAACAAGTTCAGAGGCCAAGTGTTTGTGGTTCGTTTGAGAGGTTACCAGTGGGAGATGAGGACCAGCAAGAGCTTTCAGGGCTGGCACCTTTAGTGTAGGAGCAATC
This sequence comes from Gavia stellata, assembly GCF_030936135.1. Taxonomy (NCBI): domain Eukaryota; kingdom Metazoa; phylum Chordata; class Aves; order Gaviiformes; family Gaviidae; genus Gavia; species Gavia stellata. Next base: position 59,071 of record NW_026776635.1, on the reverse strand, counting down.
GCTGGACGTTCGCAATTTCGGTGTTGAATTTTGGCCAGATTGAGCAGGAGAGGCTGTGTACATTGGAAGTTTTAGTAGGCTAAACAAGTTCAGAGCCCAAGTGTTTGGGTTCGTTTGAGAGGTTACCAGTGGGAGATGAGGACCAGCAAGAGCTTTCAGGGCTGGCACCTTTAGTGTAGGAGCAATCGCTGGACGTTCGCAATTTCGGTGTTGAGCTCTGGCCAGATTGAGCAGGAGAGGCTGTGTACGTTGGAAGTTTTAGTAGGCTAAACAAGTTCAGAGCCCAAGTGTTTGTGGTTCGTTTGAGAGGTTACCAGTGGGAGATGAGGACCAGCAAGAGCTTTCAGGGCTGGCACCTTTAGTGTAGGAGCAATCGCTGGACGTTCGCAATTTCGGTGTTGAGCTCTGGCCAGATTGAGCAGGAGAGGCTGTGTACATTGGAAGTTTTAGTAGGCTAACCAAGTTCAGAGGCCTAGTGTTTGTGGTTCGTTTGAGAGGTTACCAGTGGGAGATGAGGACCAGCAAGAGCTTTCAGGGCTGGCACCTTTAGTGTAGGAGCAATCGCTGGACGTTCGCAATTTCGGTGTTGAATTTTGGCCAGATTGAGCAGGAGAGGCTGAGTACGTTGGAAGTTTTAGTAGGCTAAACAAGTTCAGAGCCCAAGTGTTTGTGGTTCGTTTGAGAGGTTACCAGTGGGAGATGAGGACCAGCAAGAGCTTTCAGGGCTGGCACCTTTAGTGTAGGAGCAATCGCTGGACGTTCGCAACTTCGGTGTTGAATTTTGGCTAGATTGAGCAGGAGAGGCTGTGTACATTGGAAGTTTTAGTAGGCTAAACAAGTTCAGAGCCCAAGTGTTTGTGGTTCATTTGAGAGGTTACCAGTGGGAGATGAGGACCAGCAAGAGTTTTCAGGGCTGGCACCTTTAGTGTAGGAGCAATCCCTGGACTTTCACATTTTTGGTGTTGAATTTTGGGCAGATAGAGCAGGAGAGGCTGTGTACGTTGGAAGTTTTAGTAGCCTAAACAAGTTCAGAGGCCAAGTGTTTGTGGTTCGTTTGAGAGGTTACCAGTGGGAGATGAGGACCAGCAAGAGCTTTCAGGGCTGGCACCTTTAGTGTAGGAGCAATCGCTGGATGTTCGCAATTTCGGTGTTGACTTTTGGCCAGATTGAGCAGGAGAGGCTGTGTACATTGGAAGTTTTAGTAGGCTAAACAAGTTCAGAGGCCAAGTGTTTGTGGTTCGTTTGAGAGGTTACCACTGGGAGATGAGGACCAGCAAGAGCTTTCAGGGCTGGCACCTTTAGTGTAGGAGCAATCGCTGGACGTTCGCAATTTCGGTGTTGAGCTCTGGCCAGATTGAGCAGGAGAGGCTGTGTACGTTGGAAGTTTTAGTAGGCTAAACAAGTTCAGAGCCCAAGTGTTTGTGGTTCATTTGAGAGGTTACCAGTGGGAGATGAGGACCAGCAAGAGCTTTCAGGGCTGGCACCTTTAGTGTAGGAGCAATCGCTGGACGTTCGCAATTTCGGTGTTGAGCTCTGGCCAGATTGAGCAGGAGAGGCAGTGTACGTTGGAAGTTTTAGTAGCCTAAACAAGTTCAGAGGCCAAGTGTTTGTGGTTCGTTTGAGAGGTTACCAGTGGGAGATGAGGACCAGCAAGAGCTTTCAGGGCTGGCACCTTTAGTGTAGGAGCAATCGCTGGACGTTCGCAATTTCGGTGTTGAGCTCTGGCCAGATTGAGCAGGAGAGGCTGTGTACGTTGGAAGTTTTAGTAGGCTAAACAAGTTCAGAGCCCAAGTGTTTGTGGTTCGTTTGAGAGGTTACCAGTGGGAGATGAGGACCAGCAAGAGCTTTCAGGGCTGGCACCTTTAGTGTAGGAGCAATCGCTGGACGTTCGCAATTTCGGTGTTCAGCTCTGACATGAATTAGCGAAAGGAAGCAATGATACGTCTGGACCTTTGAGTGTCTAAACAAGTTCAGAGGCCAAGTGTTTGTGGTTCGTTTGAGAGGTTACCAGTGGGAGATGAGGACCAGCAAGAGCTTTCAGGGCTGGCACCTTTAGTGTAGGAGCAATCGCTGGACGTTCGCAATTTCGGTGTTGAGCTCTGGCCAGATTGAGCAGGAGAGGCTGTGTACGTTGGAAGTTTTAGTAGCCTAAGCAAGTTCAGAGGCCAAGTGTTTGTGGTTCGTTTGAGAGGTTACCAGTGGGAGATGAGGACCAGCAAGAGCTTTCAGGGCTGGCACCTTTAGTGTAGGAGCAATCGCTGGACGTTCGCAATTTCGGTGTTGAGCTCTGGCCAGATTGAGCAGGAGAGGCTGTGTACATAGGAAGTTTTAGTAGGCTAACCAAGTTCAGAGGCCAAGTGTTTGTGGTTCGTTTGAGAGGTTACCAGTGGGAGATGAGGACCAGCAAGAGCTTTCAGGGCTGGCACCTTTAGTGTAGGAGCAATCGCTGGACGTTCGCAATTTCGGTGTTGAGCTCTGGCCAGATTGAGCAGGAGAGGCTGTGTGCGTTGGAAGTTTTAGTAGCCTAAACAAGTTCAGAGCCCAAGTGTTTGTGGTTCGTTTGAGAGGTTACCAGTGGGAGATGAGGACCAGCAAGAGCTTTCAGGGCTGGCACCTTTAGTGTAGGAGCAATCGCTGGACGTTCGCAATTTCGGTGTTGAGCTCTGGCCAGATTGAGCAGGAGAGGCTGTGTACATTGGAAGTTTTAGTAGGCTAAACAAGTTCAGAGGCCTAGTGTTTGTGGTTCGTTTGAGAGGTTACCAGTGGGAGATGAGGACCAGCAAGAGCTTTCAGGGCTGGCACCTTTAGTGTAGGAGCAATCGCTGGACGTTCGCAATTTCGGTGTTGAATTTTGGCCAGATTGAGCAGGAGAGGCTGAGTACGTTGGAAGTTTTAGTAGGCTAAACAAGTTCAGAGCCCAAGTGTTTGTGGTTCGTTTGAGAGGTTACCAGTGGGAGATGAGGACCAGCAAGAGCTTTCAGGGCTGGCACCTTTAGTGTAGGAGCAATCGCTGGACGTTCGCAACTTCTGTGTTGAATTTTGGCTAGATTGAGCAGGAGAGGCTGTGTACATTGGAAGTTTTAGTAGGCTAAACAAGTTCAGAGCCCAAGTGTTTGTGGTTCATTTGAGAGGTTACCAGTGGGAGATGAGGACCAGCAAGAGTTTTCAGGGCTGGCACCTTTAGTGTAGGAGCAATCCCTGGACTTTCACATTTTTGGTGTTGAATTTTGGGCAGATAGAGCAGGAGAGGCTGTGTACGTTGGAAGTTTTAGTAGCCTAAACAAGTTCAGAGGCCAAGTGTTTGTGGTTCGTTTGAGAGGTTACCAGTGGGAGATGAGGACCAGCAAGAGCTTTCAGGGCTGGCACCTTTAGTGTAGGAGCAATCGCTGGATGTTCGCAATTTCGGTGTTGACTTTTGGCCAGATTGAGCAGGAGAGGCTGTGTACATTGGAAGTTTTAGTAGGCTAAACAAGTTCAGAGGCCAAGTGTTTGTGGTTCGTTTGAGAGGTTACCACTGGGAGATGAGGACCAGCAAGAGCTTTCAGGGCTGGCACCTTTAGTGTAGGAGCAATCGCTGGACGTTCGCAATTTCGGTGTTGAGCTCTGGCCAGATTGAGCAGGAGAGGCTGTGTACGTTGGAAGTTTTAGTAGGCTAAACAAGTTCAGAGCCCAAGTGTTTGTGGTTCATTTGAGAGGTTACCAGTGGGAGATGAGGACCAGCAAGAGCTTTCAGGGCTGGCACCTTTAGTGTAGGAGCAATCGCTGGACGTTCGCAATTTCGGTGTTGAGCTCTGGGCAGATTGAGCAGGAGAGGGAGTGTACGTTGGAAGTTTTAGTAGCCTAAACAAGTTCAGAGGCCAAGTGTTTGTGGTTCGTTTGAGAGGTTACCAGTGGGAGATGAGGACCAGCAAGAGCTTTCAGGGCTGGCACCTTTAGTGTAGGAGCAATCGCTGGACGTTCGCAATTTCGGTGTTGAGCTCTGGCCAGATTGAGCAGGAGAGGCTGTGTACGTTGGAAGTTTTAGTAGGCTAAACAAGTTCAGAGCCCAAGTGTTTGTGGTTCGTTTGAGAGGTTACCAGTGGGAGATGAGGACCAGCAAGAGCTTTCAGGGCTGGCACCTTTAGTGTAGGAGCAATCGCTGGACGTTCGCAATTTCGGTGTTGAGCTCTGACATGAATTAGCGAAAGGAAGCGATGATACGTCTGGACCTTTGAGTGTCTAAACAAGTTCAGAGGCCAAGTGTTTGTGGTTCGTTTGAGAGGTTACCAGTGGGAGATGAGGACCAGCAAGAGCTTTCAGGGCTGGCACCTTTAGTGTAGGAGCAATCGCTGGACGTTCGCAATTTCGGTGTTCAGCTCTGGCCAGATTGAGCAGGAGAGGCTGTGTACGTTGGAAGTTTTAGTAGGCTAAACAAGTTCAGAGCCCAAGTGTTTGTGGTTCGTTTGAGAGGTTACCAGTGGGAGATGAGGACCAGCAAGAGCTTTCAGGGCTGGCACCTTTAGTGTAGGAGCAATCGCTGGACGTTCGCAATTTCGGTGTTGAGCTCTGGCCAGATTGAGCAGGAGAGGCTGTGTACATTGGAAGTTTAAGTAGGCTAACCAAGTTCAGAGGCCAAGTGTTTGTGGTTCGTTTGAGAGGTTACCAGTGGGAGATGAGGACCAGCAAGAGCTTTCAGGGCTGGCACCTTTAGTGTAGGAGCAATCGCTGGACGTTCGCAATTTCGGTGTTGAGCTCTGGCCAGATTGAGCAGGAGAGGCTGTGTGCGTTGGAAGTTTTAGTAGCCTAAACAAGTTCAGAGCCCAAGTGTTTGTGGTTCGTTTGAGAGGTTACCAGTGGGAGATGAGGACCAGCAAGAGCTTTCAGGGCTGGCACCTTTAGTGTAGGAGCAATCGCTGGACGTTCGCAATTTCGGTGTTGAGCTCTGGCCAGATTGAGCAGGAGAGGCTGTGTACATTGGAAGTTTTAGTAGGCTAAACAAGTTCAGAGGCCTAGTGTTTGTGGTTCGTTTGAGAGGTTACCAGTGGGAGATGAGGACCAGCAAGAGCTTTCAGGGCTGGCACCTTTAGTGTAGGAGCAATCGCTGGACGTTCGCAATTTCGGTGTTCAGCTCTGACATGAATTAGCGAAAGGAAGCGATGATACGTCTGGACCTTTGAGTGTCTAAACAAGTTCAGAGTCCAAGTGTTTGTTGTTCATTTGAGAGTTTACCAGTGGGAGATGAGGACCAGCAAGAGCTTTCAGGGCTGGCACCTTTAGTGTAGGAGCAATCGCTGGACGTTCGCAATTTCGGTGTTGAGCTCTGGCCAGATTGAGCAGGAGAGGGAGTGTACGTTGGAAGTTTTAGTAGCCTAAGCAAGTTCAGAGGCCAAGTGTTTGTGGTTCATTTGAGAGGTTACCAGTGGGAGATGAGGACCAGCAAGAGCTTTCAGGGCTGGCACCTTTAGTGTAGGAGCAATCGCTGGACGTTTGCAATTTCGGTGTTGAGCTCTGGCCAGATTGAGCAGGAGAGGCTGTGTACGTTGGAAGTTTTAGTAGGCTAAACAAGTTCAGAGCCCAAGTGTTTGTGGTTCGTTTGAGAGGTTACCAGTGGGAGATGAGGACCAGCAAGAGCTTTCAGGGCTGGCACCTTTAGTGTAGGAGCAATCGCTGGACGTTCGCAATTTCGGTGTTGAGCTCTGGGCAGATTGAGCAGGAGAGGGAGTGTATGTTGGAAGTTTTAGTAGGCTAACCAAGTTCAGAGCCCAAGTGTTTGTGGTTCGTTTGAGAGGTTACCAGTGGGAGATGAGGACCAGCAAGAGCTTTCAGGGCTGGCACCTTTAGTGTAGGAGCAATCGCTGGACGTTCGCAATTTCGGTGTTGAGCTCTGGCCAGATTGAGCAGGAGAGGCTGTGTACATTGGAAGTTTTAGTAGGCTAAACAAGTTCAGAGGCCAAGTGTTTGTGGTTCGTTTGAGAGGTTACCAGTGGGAGATGAGGACCAGCAAGAGCTTTCAGGGCTGGCACCTTTAGTGTAGGAGCAATCGCTGGACGTTCGCAATTTCGGTGTTGAGCTCTGGCCAGATTGAGCAGGAGAGGCTGTGTACGTTGGAAGTTTTAGTAGGCTAAACAAGTTCAGAGGCCTAGTGTTTGTGGTTCGTTTGAGAGGTTACCAGTGGGAGATGAGGACCAGCAAGAGCTTTCAGGGCTGGCACCTTTACTGTAGGAGCAATCGCTGGACGTTCGCAATTTCGGTGTTCAGCTCTGACATGAATTAGCGAAAGGAAGCGATGATACGTCTGGACCTTTGAGTGTCTAAACAAGTTCAGAGTCCAAGTGTTTGTTGTTCATTTGAGAGTTTACCAGTGGGAGATGAGGACCAGCAAGAGCTTTCAGGGCTGGCACCTTTAGTGTAGGAGCAATCGCTGGACGTTCTCAATTTCGGTGTTGAGCTCTGGCCAGATTGAGCAGGAGAGGGAGTGTACGTTGGAAGTTTTAGTAGCCTAAGCAAGTTCAGAGGCCAAGTGTTTGTGGTTCATTTGAGAGGTTACCAGTGGGAGATGAGGACCAGCAAGAGCTTTCAGGGCTGGCACCTTTAGTGTAGGAGCAATCGCTGGACGTTCGCAATTTCGGTGTTGAGCTCTGGCCAGATTGAGCAGGAGAGGCTGTGTACGTTGGAAGTTTTAGTAGGCTAAACAAGTTCAGAGCCCAAGTGTTTGTGGTTCGTTTGAGAGGTTACCAGTGGGAGATGAGGACCAGCAAGAGCTTTCAGGGCTGGCACCTTTAGTGTAGGAGCAATCGCTGGACGTTCGCAATTTCGGTGTTGAGCTCTGGCCAGATTGAGCAGGAGAGGGAGTGTATGTTGGAAGTTTTAGTAGGCTAAACAAGTTCAGAGCCCAAGTGTTTGTGGTTCGTTTGAGAGGTTACCAGTGGGAGATGAGGACCAGCAAGAGCTTTCAGGGCTGGCACCTTTAGTGTAGGAGCAATCGCTGGACGTTTGCAATTTCGGTGTTCAGCTCTGCCCAGATTGAGCAGGAGAGGCTGTGTACGTTGGAAGTTTTAGTAGCCTAAACAAGTTCAGAGCCCAAGTGTTTGTGGTTCGTTTGAGAGGTTACCAGTGGGAGATGAGGACCAGCAAGAGCTTTCAGGGCTGGCACCTTTAGTGTAGGAGCAATCGCTGGACGTTCGCAATTTCGGTGTTGAATTTTGGCCAGATTGAGCAGGAGAGGCTGTGTACATTGGAAGTATTAGTAGGCTAAACAAGTTCAGAGGCCAAGTGTTTCTGGTTCGTTTGAGAGGTTACCAGTGGGAGATGAGGACCAGCAAGAGCTTTCAGGGCTGGCACCTTTAGTGTAGGAGCAATCGCTGGACGTTCGCAATTTCGGTGTTGAGCTCTGGCCAGATTGAGCAGGAGAGGCTGTGTACGTTGGAAGTTTTAGTAGCCTAAACAAGTTCAGAGCCCAAGTGTTTGTGGTTCATTTGAGAGGTTACCAGTGGGAGATGAGGACCAGCAAGAGCTTTCAGGGCTGGCACCTTTAGTGTAGGAGCAATCGCTGGACGTTCGCAATTTCGGTGTTGAATTTTGGCCAGATTGAGCAGGAGAGGCTGAGTACGTTGGAAGTTTTAGTAGGCTAAACAAGTTCCGAGCCCAAGTGTTTGTGGTTCGTTTGAGAGGTTACCAGTGGGAGATGAGGACCAGCAAGAGCTCTCAGGGCTGGCACCTTTAGTGTAGGAGCAATCGCTGGACGTTCGCAATTTCGGTGTTGAATTTTGGCCAGATTGAGCAGGAGAGGCTGTGTACATTGGAAGTTTTAGTAGGCTAAACAAGTTCAGAGCCCAAGTGTTTGTGGTTCATTTGAGAGTTTACCAGTGGGAGATGAGGACCAGCAAGAGCTTTCAGGGCTGGCACCTTTAGTGTAGGAGCAATCGCTGGACGTTCGCAATTTCGGTGTTGAGCTCTGGCCAGATTGAGCAGGAGAGGGAGTGTACGTTGGAAGTTTTAGTAGCCTAAACAAGTTCAGAGCCCAAGTGTTTGTGGTTCGTTTGAGAGGTTACCAGTGGGAGATGAGGACCAGCAAGAGCTTTCAGGGCTGGCACCTTTAGTGTAGGAGCAATCGCTGGACGTTCGCAATTTCGGTGTTGAGCTCTGGCCAGATTGAGCAGGAGAGGCTGTGTACGTTGGAAGTTTTAGTAGGCTAAACAAGTTCAGAGGCCAAGTGTTTGTGGTTCGTTTGAGAGGTTACCAGTGGGAGATGAGGACAAGCAAGAGCTTTCAGGGCTGGCACCTTTAGTGTAGGAGCAATCGCTGGACGTTCGCAATTTCGGTGTTCAGCTCTGACATGAATTTGCGAAAGGAAGCGATTATACGTCTGGACCTTTGAGTGTCTAAACAAGTTCAGAGGCCAAGTGTTTGTGGTTCGTTTGAGAGGTTACCAGTGGGAGATGAGGACCAGCAAGAGCTTTCAGGGCGGGCACCTTTAGTGTAGGAGCAATCGCTGGACGTTCGCAATTTCGGTGTTGAGCTCTGGCCAGATTGAGCAGGAGAGGGAGTGTACGTTGGAAGTTTTAGTAGCCTAAACAAGTTCAGAGGCCAAGTGTTTGTGGTTCGTTTGAGAGGTTACCAGTGGGAGATGAGGACCAGCAAGAGCTTTCAGGGCTGGCACCTTTAGTGTAGGAGCAATCGCTGGACGTTCGCAATTTCGGTGTTGAGCTCTGGCCAGATTGAGCAGGAGAGGCTGTGTACGTTGGAAGTTTTAGTAGCCTAAGCAAGTTCAGAGCCCAAGTGTTTGTGGTTCGTTTGAGAGGTTACCAGTGGGAGATGAGGACCAGCAAGAGCTTTCAGGGCTGGCACCTTTAGTGTAGGAGCAATCGCTGGACGTTCGCAATTTCGGTGTTGAATTTTGGCCAGATTGAGCAGGAGAGGCTGTGTACGTTGGAAGTTTTAGTAGCCTAAACAAGTTCAGAGGCCAAGTGTTTGTGGTTCGTTTGAGAGGTTACCAGTGGGAGATGAGGACCAGCAAGAGCTTTCAGGGCTGGCACCTTTAGTGTAGGAGCAATCGCTGGACGTTCGCAATTTCGGTGTTGAATTTTGGCCAGATTGAGCAGGAGAGGCTGTGTACATTGGAAGTTTTAGTAGGCTAAACAAGTTCAGAGCCCAAGTGTTTGGGTTCGTTTGAGAGGTTACCAGTGGGAGATGAGGACCAGCAAGAGCTTTCAGGGCTGGCACCTTTAGTGTAGGAGCAATCGCTGGACGTTCGCAATTTCGGTGTTGAGCTCTGGCCAGATTGAGCAGGAGAGGCTGTGTACGTTGGAAGTTTTAGTAGGCTAAACAAGTTCAGAGCCCAAGTGTTTGTGGTTCGTTTGAGAGGTTACCAGTGGGAGATGAGGACCAGCAAGAGCTTTCAGGGCTGGCACCTTTAGTGTAGGAGCAATCGCTGGACGTTCGCAATTTCGGTGTTGAGCTCTGGCCAGATTGAGCAGGAGAGGCTGTGTACATTGGAAGTTTTAGTAGGCTAACCAAGTTCAGAGGCCAAGTGTTTGTGGTTCGTTTGAGAGGTTACCAGTGGGAGATGAGGACCAGCAAGAGCTTTCAGGGCTGGCACCTTTAGTGTAGGAGCAATCGCTGGACGTTCGCAATTTCGGTGTTGAGCTCTGGCCAGATTGAGCAGGAGAGGCTGTGTGCGTTGGAAGTTTTAGTAGCCTAAACAAGTTCAGAGCCCAAGTGTTTGTGGTTCGTTTGAGAGGTTACCAGTGGGAGATGAGGACCAGCAAGAGCTTTCAGGGCTGGCACCTTTAGTGTAGGAGCAATCGCTGGACGTTCGCAATTTCGGTGTTGAGCTCTGGCCAGATTGAGCAGGAGAGGCTGAGTACGTTGGAAGTTTTAGTAGGCTAAACAAGTTCAGAGCCCAAGTGTTTGTGGTTCGTTTGAGAGGTTACCAGTGGGAGATGAGGACCAGCAAGAGCTTTCAGGGCTGGCACCTTTAGTGTAGGAGCAATCGCTGGACGTTCGCAACTTCGGTGTTGAATTTTGGCTAGATTGAGCAGGAGAGGCTGTGTACATTGGAAGTTTTAGTAGGCTAAACAAGTTCAGAGCCCAAGTGTTTGTGGTTCATTTGAGAGGTTACCAGTGGGAGATGAGGACCAGCAAGAGTTTTCAGGGCTGGCACCTTTAGTGTAGGAGCAATCCCTGGACTTTCACATTTTTGGTGTTGAATTTTGGGCAGATAGAGCAGGAGAGGCTGTGTACGTTGGAAGTTTTAGTAGCCTAAACAAGTTCAGAGGCCAAGTGTTTGTGGTTCGTTTGAGAGGTTACCAGTGGGAGATGAGGACCAGCAAGAGCTTTCAGGGCTGGCACCTTTAGTGTAGGAGCAATCGCTGGATGTTCGCAATTTCGGTGTTGACTTTTGGCCAGATTGAGCAGGAGAGGCTGTGTACATTGGAAGTTTTAGTAGGCTAAACAAGTTCAGAGGCCAAGTGTTTGTGGTTCGTTTGAGAGGTTACCACTGGGAGATGAGGACCAGCAAGAGCTTTCAGGGCTGGCACCTTTAGTGTAGGAGCAATCGCTGGACGTTCGCAATTTCGGTGTTGAGCTCTGGCCAGATTGAGCAGGAGAGGCTGTGTACGTTGGAAGTTTTAGTAGGCTAAACAAGTTCAGAGCCCAAGTGTTTGTGGTTCATTTGAGAGGTTACCAGTGGGAGATGAGGACCAGCAAGAGCTTTCAGGGCTGGCACCTTTAGTGTAGGAGCAATCGCTGGACGTTCGCAATTTCGGTGTTGAGCTCTGGCCAGATTGAGCAGGAGAGGCAGTGTACGTTGGAAGTTTTAGTAGCCTAAACAAGTTCAGAGGCCAAGTGTTTGTGGTTCGTTTGAGAGGTTACCAGTGGGAGATGAGGACCAGCAAGAGCTTTCAGGGCTGGCACCTTTAGTGTAGGAGCAATCGCTGGACGTTCGCAATTTCGGTGTTGAGCTCTGGCCAGATTGAGCAGGAGAGGCTGTGTACGTTGGAAGTTTTAGTAGGCTAAACAAGTTCAGAGCCCAAGTGTTTGTGGTTCGTTTGAGAGGTTACCAGTGGGAGATGAGGACCAGCAAGAGCTTTCAGGGCTGGCACCTTTAGTGTAGGAGCAATCGCTGGACGTTCGCAATTTCGGTGTTCAGCTCTGACATGAATTAGCGAAAGGAAGCGATGATACGTCTGGACCTTTGAGTGTCTAAACAAGTTCAGAGGCCAAGTGTTTGTGGTTCGTTTGAGAGGTTACCAGTGGGAGATGAGGACCAGCAAGAGCTTTCAGGGCTGGCACCTTTAGTGTAGGAGCAATCGCTGGACGTTCGCAATTTCGGTGTTGAGCTCTGGCCAGATTGAGCAGGAGAGGCTGTGTACGTTGGAAGTTTTAGTAGCCTAAGCAAGTTCAGAGCCCAAGTGTTTGTGGTTCGTTTGAGAGGTTACCAGTGGGAGATGAGGACCAGCAAGAGCTTTCAGGGCTGGCACCTTTAGTGTAGGAGCAATCGCTGGACGTTCGCAATTTCGGTGTTGACTTTTGGCCAGATTGAGCAGGAGAGGCTGTGTACGTTGGAAGTTTTAGTAGCCTAAACAAGTTCAGAGGCCAAGTGTTTGTGGTTCGTTTGAGAGGTTACCAGTGGGAGATGAGGACCAGCAAGAGCTTTCAGGGCTGGCACCTTTAGTGTAGGAGCAATCGCTGGACGTTCGCAATTTCGGTGTTGAATTTTGGCCAGATTGAGCAGGAGAGGCTGTGTACATTGGAAGTTTTAGTAGGCTAAACAAGTTCAGAGCCCAAGTGTTTGGGTTCGTTTGAGAGGTTACCAGTGGGAGATGAGGACCAGCAAGAGCTTTCAGGGCTGGCACCTTTAGTGTAGGAGCAATCGCTGGACGTTCGCAATTTCGGTGTTCAGCTCTGGCCAGATTGAGCAGGAGAGGCTGTGTACGTTGGAAGTTTTAGTAGGCTAAACAAGTTCAGAGCCCAAGTGTTTGTGGTTCGTTTGAGAGGTTACCAGTGGGAGATGAGGACCAGCAAGAGCTTTCAGGGCTGGCACCTTTAGTGTAGGAGCAATCGCTGGACGTTCGCAATTTCGGTGTTGAGCTCTGGCCAGATTGAGCAGGAGAGGCAGTGTACATTGGAAGTTTAAGTAGGCTAACCAAGTTCAGAGGCCAAGTGTTTGTGGTTCGTTTGAGAGGTTACCAGTGGGATATGAGGACCAGCAAGAGCTTTCAGGGCTGGCACCTTTAGTGTAGGAGCAATCGCTGGACGTTCGCAATTTCGGTGTTGAGCTCTGGCCAGATTGAGCAGGAGAGGCTGTGTGCGTTGGAAGTTTTAGTAGCCTAAACAAGTTCAGAGCCCAAGTGTTTGTGGTTCGTTTGAGAGGTTACCAGTGGGAGATGAGGACCAGCAAGAGCTTTCAGGGCTGGCACCTTTAGTGTAGGAGCAATCGCTGGACGTTCGCAATTTCGGTGTTGAGCTCTGGCCAGATTGAGCAGGAGAGGCTGTGTACATTGGAAGTTTTAGTAGGCTAAACAAGTTCAGAGGCCTAGTGTTTGTGGTTCGTTTGAGAGGTTACCAGTGGGAGATGAGGACCAGCAAGAGCTTTCAGGGCTGGCACCTTTAGTGTAGGAGCAATCGCTGGACGTTCGCAATTTCGGTGTTCAGCTCTGACATGAATTAGCGAAAGGAAGCGATGATACGTCTGGACCTTTGAGTGTCTAAACAAGTTCAGAGTCCAAGTGTTTGTTGTTCATTTGAGAGTTTACCAGTGGGAGATGAGGACCAGCAAGAGCTTTCAGGGCTGGCACCTTTAGTGTAGGAGCAATCGCTGGACGTTCGCAATTTCGGTGTTGAGCTCTGGCCAGATTGAGCAGGAGAGGGAGTGTACGTTGGAAGTTTTAGTAGCCTAAGCAAGTTCAGAGGCCAAGTGTTTGTGGTTCATTTGAGAGGTTACCAGTGGGAGATGAGGACCAGCAAGAGCTTTCAGGGCTGGCACCTTTAGTGTAGGAGCAATCGCTGGACGTTTGCAATTTCGGTGTTGAGCTCTGGCCAGATTGAGCAGGAGAGGCTGTGTACGTTGGAAGTTTTAGTAGGCTAAACAAGTTCAGAGCCCAAGTGTTTGTGGTTCGTTTGAGAGGTTACCAGTGGGAGATGAGGACCAGCAAGAGCTTTCAGGGCTGGCACCTTTAGTGTATGAGCAATCGCTGGACGTTCGCAATTTCGGTGTTGAGCTCTGGCCAGATTGAGCAGGAGAGGGAGTGTACGTTGGAAGTTTTAGTAGCCTAAGCAAGTTCAGAGGCCAAGTGTTTGTGGTTCATTTGAGAGGTTACCAGTGGGAGATGAGGACCAGCAAGAGCTTTCAGGGCTGGCACCTTTAGTGTAGGAGCAATCGCTGGACGTTTGCAATTTCGGTGTTGAGCTCTGGCCAGATTGAGCAGGAGAGGCTGTGTACGTTGGAAGTTTTAGTAGGCTAAACAAGTTCAGAGCCCAAGTGTTTGTGGTTCGTTTGAGAGGTTACCAGTGGGAGATGAGGACCAGCAAGAGCTTTCAGGGCTGGCACCTTTAGTGTAGGAGCAATCGCTGGACGTTCGCAATTTCGGTGTTGAGCTCTGGGCAGATTGAGCAGGAGAGGGAGTGTATGTTGGAAGTTTTAGTAGGCTAACCAAGTTCAGAGCCCAAGTGTTTGTGGTTCGTTTGAGAGGTTACCAGTGGGAGATGAGGACCAGCAAGAGCTTTCAGGGCTGGCACCTTTAGTGTAGGAGCAATCGCTGGACGTTCGCAATTTCGGTGTTGAGCTCTGGCCAGATTGAGCAGGAGAGGCTGTGTACATTGGAAGTTTTAGTAGGCTAAACAAGTTCAGAGGCCAAGTGTTTGTGGTTCGTTTGAGAGGTTACCAGTGGGAGATGAGGACCAGCAAGAGCTTTCAGGGCTGGCACCTTTAGTGTAGGAGCAATCGCTGGACGTTCGCAATTTCGGTGTTGAGCTCTGGCCAGATTGAGCAGGAGAGGCTGTGTACGTTGGAAGTTTTAGTAGGCTAAACAAGTTCAGAGGCCTAGTGTTTGTGGTTCGTTTGAGAGGTTACCAGTGGGAGATGAGGACCAGCAAGAGCTTTCAGGGCTGGCACCTTTACTGTAGGAGCAATCGCTGGACGTTCGCAATTTCGGTGTTGAGCTCTGGCCAGATTGAGCAGGAGAGGGAGTGTACGTTGGAAGTTTTAGTAGCCTAAGCAAGTTCAGAGGCCAAGTGTTTGTGGTTCATTTGAGAGGTTACCAGTGGGAGATGAGGACCAGCAAGAGCTTTCAGGGCTGGCACCTTTAGTGTAGGAGCAATCGCTGGACGTTCGCAATTTCGGTGTTGAGCTCTGGCCAGATTGAGCAGGAGAGGCTGTGTACGTTGGAAGTTTTAGTAGGCTAAACAAGTTCAGAGCCCAAGTGTTTGTGGTTCGTTTGAGAGGTTACCAGTGGGAGATGAGGACCAGCAAGAGCTTTCAGGGCTGGCACCTTTAGTGTAGGAGCAATCGCTGGACGTTCGCAATTTCGGTGTTGAGCTCTGGCCAGATTGAGCAGGAGAGGGAGTGTATGTTGGAAGTTTTAATAGGCTAAACAAGTTCAGAGCCCAAGTGTTTGTGGTTCGTTTGAGAGGTTACCAGTGGGAGATGAGGACCAGCAAGAGCTTTCAGGGCTGGCACCTTTAGTGTAGGAGCAATCGCTGGACGTTTGCAATTTCGGTGTTCAGCTCTGCCCAGATTGAGCAGGAGAGGCTGTGTACGTTGGAAGTTTTAGTAGCCTAAACAAGTTCAGAGCCCAAGTGTTTGTGGTTCGTTTGAGAGGTTACCAGTGGGAGATGAGGACCAGCAAGAGCTTTCAGGGCTGGCACCTTTAGTGTAGGAGCAATCGCTGGACGTTCGCAATTTCGGTGTTGAATTTTGGCCAGATTGAGCAGGAGAGGCTGTGTACATTGGAAGTATTAGTAGGCTAAACAAGTTCAGAGGCCAAGTGTTTCTGGTTCGTTTGAGAGGTTACCAGTGGGAGATGAGGACCAGCAAGAGCTTTCAGGGCTGGCACCTTTAGTGTAGGAGCAATCGCTGGACGTTCGCAATTTCGGTGTTGAGCTCTGGCCAGATTGAGCAGGAGAGGCTGTGTACGTTGGAAGTTTTAGTAGCCTAAACAAGTTCAGAGCCCAAGTGTTTGTGGTTCATTTGAGAGGTTACCAGTGGGAGATGAGGACCAGCAAGAGCTTTCAGGGCTGGCACCTTTAGTGTAGGAGCAATCGCTGGACGTTCGCAATTTCGGTGTTGAGCTCTGGCCAGATTGAGCAGGAGAGGCTGTGTACGTTGGAAGTTTTAGTAGCCTAAACAAGTTCAGAGCCCAAGTGTTTGTGGTTCGTTTGAGAGGTTACCAGTGGGAGATGAGGACCAGCAAGAGCTTTCAGGGCTGGCACCTTTAGTGTAGGAGCAATCGCTGGACGTTCGCAATTTCGGTGTTGAGCTCTGGCCAGATTGAGCAGGAGAGGCTGTGTACGTTGGAAGTTTTAGTAGGCTAAACAAGTTCAGAGGCCAAGTGTTTGTGGTTCGTTTGAGAGGTTACCAGTGGGAGATGAGGACAAGCAAGAGCTTTCAGGGCTGGCACCTTTAGTGTAGGAGCAATCGCTGGACGTTCGCAATTTCGGTGTTCAGCTCTGACATGAATTTGCGAAAGGAAGCGATTATACGTCTGGACCTTTGAGTGTCTAAACAAGTTCAGAGGCCAAGTGTTTGTGGTTCGTTTGAGAGGTTACCAGTGGGAGATGAGGACCAGCAAGAGCTTTCAGGGCGGGCACCTTTAGTGTAGGAGCAATCGCTGGACGTTCGCAATTTCGGTGTTGAGCTCTGGCCAGATTGAGCAGGAGAGGGAGTGTACGTTGGAAGTTTTAGTAGCCTAAACAAGTTCAGAGGCCAAGTGTTTGTGGTTCGTTTGAGAGGTTACCAGTGGGAGATGAGGACCAGCAAGAGCTTTCAGGGCTGGCACCTTTAGTGTAGGAGCAATCCCTGGACGTTCACAATTTCGGTGTTGAATTTTGGGCAGATTGAGCAGGAGAGGCTGTGTACATTGGAAGTTTTAGTAGGCTAAAGAAGTTCAGAGGCCAAGTGTTTGTGGTTCGTTTGAGAGGTTACCAGTGGGAGATGAGGACCAGCAAGAGCTTTCAGGGCTGGCACCTTTAGTGTAGGAGCAATAGCTGGACGTTCGCAATTTCGGTGTTGACTTTTGGACAGATTGAGCAGGAGAGGCTGTGTACGTTGGAAGTTTTAGTAGCCTAAGCAAGTTAAGAGGCCAAGTGTTTGTGGTTCGTTTGAGAGGTTACCAGTGGGAGATGAGGACCAGCAAGAGCTTTCAGGGCTGGCACCTTTAGTGTAGGAGCAATCGCTGGACGTTCGCAATTTCGGTGTTGAGCTCTGGCCAGATTGAGCAGGAGAGGCTGTGTACGTTGGAAGTTTTAGTAGGCTAAACAAGTTCAGAGCCCAAGTGTTTGTGGTTCATTTGAGAGGTTACCAGTGGGAGATGAGGACCAGCAAGAGCTTTCAGGGCTGGCACCTTTAGTGTAGGAGCAATCGCTGGACGTTCGCAATTTCGGTGTTGAGCTCTGGCCAGATTGAGCAGGAGAGGCTGAGTACGTTGGAAGTTTTAGTAGGCTAAACAAGTTCAGAGGCCAAGTGTTTGTCGTTCGTTTGAGAGGTTACCAGTGGGAGATGAGGACCAGCAAGAGCTTTCAGGGCTGGCACCTTTAGTGTAGGAGCAATCGCTGGACGTTCGCAATTTCGGTGTTGAATTTTGGCCAGATTGAGCAGGAGAGGCTGTGTACATTGGAAGTTTTAGTAGTCTAAACAAGTTCAGAGCCCAAGTGTTTGTGGTTCGTTTGAGAGGTTACCAGTGGGAGATGAGGACCAGCAAGAGCTTTCAGGGCTGGCACCTTTAGTGTAGGAGCAATCGCTGGACGTTCGCAATTTCGGTGTTGAGCTCTGGCCAGATTGAGCAGGAGAGGCTGTGTACATTGGAAGTTTTAGTAGGCTAAACAAGTTCAGAGCCCAAGTGTTTGTGGTTCGTTTGAGAGGTTACCAGTGGGAGATGAGGACCAGCAAGAGCTTTCAGGGCTGGCACCTTTAGTGTAGGAGCAATCGCTGGACGTTCGCAATTTCGGTGTTGAATTTTGGCCAGATTGAGCAGGAGAGGGAGTGTACGTTGGAAGTTTTAGTAGGCTAAACAAGTTCAGAGGCCAAGTGTTTGTGGTTCGTTTGAGAGGTTTCCAGTGGGAGATGAGGACAAGCAAGAGCTTTCAGGGCTGGCACCTTTAGTGTAGGAGCAATCGCTGGACGTTCGCAATTTCGGTGTTCAGCTCTGACATGAATTAGCGAAAGGAAGCGATGATACGTCTGGACCTTTGAGTGTCTAAACAAGTTCCGAGCCCAAGTGTTTGTGGTTCGTTTGAGAGGTTACCAGTGGGAGATGAGGACCAGCAAGAGCTCTCAGGGCTGGCACCTTTAGTGTAGGAGCAATCGCTGGACGTTCGCAATTTCGGTGTTGAATTTTGGCCAGATTGAGCAGGAGAGGCTGTGTACATTGGAAGTTTTAGTAGGCTAAACAAGTTCAGAGGCCAAGTGTTTGTGGTTCGTTTGAGAGGTTACCAGTGGGAGATGAGGACCAGCAAGAGCTTTCAGGGCTGGCACCTTTAGTGTAGGAGCAATCGCTGGACGTTCGCAATTTCGGTGTTAAATTTTGGCCAGATTGAGCAGGAGAGGCTGTGTACGTTGGAAGTTTTAGTAGGCTAAACAAGTTCAGAGGCCAAGTGTTTGTCGTTCGTTTGAGAGGTTACCAGTGGGAGATGAGGACCAGCAAGAGCTTTCAGGGCTGGCACCTTTAGTGTAGGAGCAATCGCTGGACGTTCGCAATTTCGGTGTTGAGCTCTGGCCAGATTGAGCAGGAGAGGGAGTGTACGTTGGAAGTTTTAGTAGGCTAAACAAGTTCAGAGCCCAAGTGTTTGTGGTTCGTTTGAGAGGTTACCAGTGGGAGATGAGGACCAGCAAGAGCTTTCAGGGCTGGCACCTTTAGTGTAGGAGCAATCGCTGGACGTTCGCAATTTCGGTGTTGAGCTCTGGCCAGATTGAGCAGGAGAGGCTGTGTACGTTGGAAGTTTTAGTAGGCTAAACAAGTTCAGAGGCCAAGTGTTTGTGGTTCGTTTGAGAGGTTACCAGTGGGAGATGAGGACAAGCAAGAGCTTTCAGGGCTGGCACCTTTAGTGTAGGAGCAATCGCTGGACGTTCGCAATTTCGGTGTTCAGCTCTGACATGAATTTGCGAAAGGAAGCGATTATACGTCTGGACCTTTGAGTGTCTAAACAAGTTCAGAGCCCAAGTGTTTGTGGTTCGTTTGAGAGGTTACCAGTGGGAGATGAGGACCAGCAAGAGCTTTCAGGGCTGGCACCTTTAGTGTAGGAGCAATCGCTGGACGTTCGCAATTTCGGTGTTGAGCTCTGGCCAGATTGAGCAGGAGAGGGAGTGTACGTTGGAAGTTTTAGTAGCCTAAACAAGTTCAGAGGCCAAGTGTTTGTGGTTCGTTTGAGAGGTTACCAGTGGGAGATGAGGACCAGCAAGAGCTTTCAGTGCTGGCACCTTTAGTGTAGGAGCAATCCCTGGACGTTCACAATTTCGGTGTTGAATTTTGGCCAGATTGAGCAAGTGGGTAGGAGAGGCTGTGTACATTGGAAGTTTTAGTAGGCTAAACAAGTTCAGAGGCCAAGTGTTTGTGGTTCGTTTGAGAGGTTACCAGTGGGAGATGAGGACCAGCAAGAGCTTTCAGGGCTGGCACCTTTAGTGTAGGAGCAATCGCTGGACGTTCGCAATTTCGGTGTTGAGCTCTGGCCAGATTGAGCAGGAGAGGCTGTGTACATTGGAAGTTTTAGTAGGCTAAACAAGCTCAGAGCCCAGGTGTTTGTGGTTCGTTTGAGAGGTTACCAGTGGGAGATGAGGACCAGCAAGAGCTTTCAGGGCTGGCACCTTTAGTGTAGGAGCAATCGCTGTACGTTCGCAATTTCGGTGTTGAATTTTGGCCAGATTGAGCAGGAGAGGCTGTGTACATTGGAAGTTTTAGTAGGCTAAACAAGTTCAGAGGCCAAGTGTTTGTGGTTCGTTTGAGAGGTTACCAGTGGGAGATGAGGACCAGCAAGAGCTTTCAGGGCTGGCACCTTTAGTGTAGGAGCAATCGCTGGACGTTCGCAATTTCGGTGTTGAGCTCTGGCCAGATTGAGCAGGAGAGGCTGTGTACGTTGGAAGTTTTAGTAGGCTAAACAAGTTCAGAGCCCAAGTGTTTGTGGTTCATTTGAGAGGTTACCAGTGGGAGATGAGGACCAGCAAGAGCTTTCAGGGCTGGCACCTTTAGTGTAGGAGCAATCGCTGGACGTTCGCAATTTCGGTGTTGAATTTTGGCCAGATTGAGCAGGAGAGGCTGAGTACGTTGGAAGTTTTAGTAGGCTAAACAAGTTCAGAGCCCAAGTGTTTGTGGTTCGTTTGAGAGGTTACCAGTGGGAGATGAGGACCAGCAAGAGCTTTCAGGGCTGGCACCTTTAGTGTAGGAGCAATCGCTGGACGTTCGCAATTTCGGTGTTGAGCTCTGGCCAGATTGAGCAGGAGAGGCAGTGTACGTTGGAAGTTTTAGTAGCCTAAACAAGTTCAGAGGCCAAGTGTTTGTGGTTCGTTTGAGAGGTTACCAGTGGGAGATGAGGACCAGCAAGAGCTTTCAGGGCTGGCACCTTTAGTGTAGGAGCAATCGCTGGACGTTCGCAATTTCGGTGTTGAATTTTGGCCAGATTGAGCAGGAGAGGCTGTGTACATTGGAAGTTTTAGTAGTCTAAACAAGTTCAGAGCCCAAGTGTTTGTGGTTCGTTTGAGAGGTTACCAGTGGGAGATGAGGACCAGCAAGAGCTTTCAGGGCTGGCACCTTTAGTGTAGGAGCAATCGCTGGACGTTCGCAATTTCGGTGTTGAATTTTGGCCAGATTGAGCAGGAGAGGCTGTGTACGTTGGAAGTTTTAGTAGGCTAAACAAGTTCAGAGGCCAAGTGTTTGTGGTTCGTTTGAGAGGTTTCCAGTGGGAGATGAGGACAAGCAAGAGCTTTCAGGGCTGGCACCTTTAGTGTAGGAGCAATCGCTGGACGTTCGCAATTTCGGTGTTCAGCTCTGACATGAATTAGCGAAAGGAAGCGATGATACGTCTGGACCTTTGAGTGTCTAAACAAGTTCAGAGCCCAAGTGTTTGTGGTTCGTTTGAGAGGTTACCAGTGGGAGATGAGGACCAGCAAGAGCTCTCAGGGCTGGCACCTTTAGTGTAGGAGCAATCGCTGGACGTTCGCAATTTCGGTGTTGAATTTTGGCCAGATTGAGCAGGAGAGGCTGTGTACATTGGAAGTTTTAGTAGGCTAAACAAGTTCAGAGGCCAAGTGTTTGTGGTTCGTTTGAGAGGTTACCAGTGGGAGATGAGGACCAGCAAGAGCTTTCAGGGCTGGCACCTTTAGTGTAGGAGCAATCGCTGGACGTTCGCAATTTCGGTGTTAAATTTTGGCCAGATTGAGCAGGAGAGGCTGTGTACGTTGGAAGTTTTAGTAGGCTAAACAAGTTCAGAGGCCAAGTGTTTGTCGTTCGTTTGAGAGGTTACCAGTGGGAGATGAGGACCAGCAAGAGCTTTCAGGGCTGGCACCTTTAGTGTAGGAGCAATCGCTGTACGTTCGCAATTTCGGTGTTGAATTTTGGCCAGATTGAGCAGGAGAGGCTGAGTACGTTGGAAGTTTTAGTAGGCTAAACAAGTTCAGAGCCCAAGTGTTTGTGGTTCGTTTGAGAGGTTACCAGTGGGAGATGAGGACCAGCAAGAGCTTTCAGGGCTGGCACCTTTAGTGTAGGAGCAATCGCTGGACGTTCGCAATTTCGGTGTTGAGCTCTGGCCAGATTGAGCAGGAGAGGGAGTGTACGTTGGAAGTTTTAGTAGCCTAAACAAGTTCAGAGGCCAAGTGTTTGTGGTTCGTTTGAGAGGTTACCAGTGGGAGATGAGGACCAGCAAGAGCTTTCAGGGCTGGCACCTTTAGTGTAGGAGCAATCGCTGGACGTTCGCAATTTCGGTGTTGAATTTTGGCCAGATTGAGCAGGAGAGGCTGTGTACGTTGGAAGTTTTAGTAGGCTAAACAAGTTCAGAGGCCAAGTGTTTGTGGTTCGTTTGAGAGGTTTCCAGTGGGAGATGAGGACAAGCAAGAGCTTTCAGGGCTGGCACCTTTAGTGTAGGAGCAATCGCTGGACGTTCGCAATTTCGGTGTTCAGCTCTGACATGAATTAGCGAAAGGAAGCGATGATACGTCTGGACCTTTGAGTGTCTAAACAAGTTCCGAGCCCAAGTGTTTGTGGTTCGTTTGAGAGGTTACCAGTGGGAGATGAGGACCAGCAAGAGCTCTCAGGGCTGGCACCTTTAGTGTAGGAGCAATCGCTGGACGTTCGCAATTTCGGTGTTGAATTTTGGCCAGATTGAGCAGGAGAGGCTGTGTACATTGGAAGTTTTAGTAGGCTAAACAAGTTCAGAGGCCAAGTGTTTGTGGTTCGTTTGAGAGGTTACCAGTGGGAGATGAGGACCAGCAAGAGCTTTCAGGGCTGGCACCTTTAGTGTAGGAGCAATCGCTGGACGTTCGCAATTTCGGTGTTAAATTTTGGCCAGATTGAGCAGGAGAGGCTGTGTACGTTGGAAGTTTTAGTAGGCTAAACAAGTTCAGAGCCCAAGTGTTTGTGGTTCGTTTGAGAGGTTACCAGTGGGAGATGAGGACCAGCAAGAGCTTTCAGGGCTGGCACCTTTAGTGTAGGAGTAATGCCTGGACGTTCGCAATTTCGGTGTTCAGCTCTGACATGAATTAGCGAAAGGAAGCGATGATACGTCTGGACCTTTGAGTGTCTAAACAAGTTCAGAGGCCAAGTGTTTGTGGTTCGTTTGAGAGGTTACCAGTGGGAGATGAGGACCAGCAAGAGCTTTCAGGGCTGGCACCTTTAGTGTAGCAGCAATCGCTGGACGTTCGCAATTTCGGTGTTGAATTTTGGGCAGATTGAGCAGGAGAGGCTGTGTACGTTGGAAGTTTTAGTAGGCTAAACAAGTTCAGAGCCCAAGTGTTTGTGGTTCGTTTGAGAGGTTACCAGTGGGAGATGAGGACCAGCAAGAGCTTTCAGGGCTGGCACCTTTAGTGTAGGAGCAATCGCTGGACGTTCGCAATTTCGGTGTTGAGCTCTGCCCAGATTGAGCAGGAGAGGCTGTGTACATTGGAAGTTTTAGTAGGCTAAACAAGTTCAGAGGCCAAGTGTTTGTGGTTCGTTTGAGAGGTTACCAGTGGGAGATGAGGACCAGCAAGAGCTTTCAGGGCTGGCACCTTTAGTGTAGGAGCAATCGCTGGACGTTCGCAATTTCGGTGTTAAATTTTGGCCAGATTGAGCAGGAGAGGCTGTGTACGTTGGAAGTTTTAGTAGGCTAAACAAGTTCAGAGCCCAAGTGTTTGTGGTTCGTTTGAGAGGTTACCAGTGGGAGATGAGGACAAGCAAGAGCTTTCAGGGCTGGCACCTTTAGTGTAGGAGCAATCGCTGGACGTTCGCAATTTCGGTGTTCAGCTCTGACATGAATTTGCGAAAGGAAGCGATTATACGTCTGGACCTTTGAGTGTCTAAACAAGTTCAGAGCCCAAGTGTTTGTGGTTCGTTTGAGAGGTTACCAGTGGGAGATGAGGACCAGCAAGAGCTTTCAGGGCTGGCACCTTTAGTGTAGGAGCAATCGCTGGACGTTCGCAATTTCGGTGTTGAGCTCTGGCCAGATTGAGCAGGAGAGGGAGTGTACGTTGGAAGTTTTAGTAGCCTAAACAAGTTCAGAGGCCAAGTGTTTGTGGTTCGTTTGAGAGGTTACCAGTGGGAGATGAGGACCAGCAAGAGCTTTCAGGGCTGGCACCTTTAGTGTAGGAGCAATCGCTGGACGTTCGCAACTTCGGTGTTGAATTTTGGCTAGATTGATCAGGAGAGGCTGTGTACATTGGAAGTTTTAGTAGGCTAAACAAGTTCAGAGCCCAAGTGTTTGTGGTTCGTTTGAGAGGTTACCAGTGGGAGATGAGGACCAGCAAGAGTTTTCAGGGCTGGCACCTTTAGTGTAGGAGCAATCCCTGGACTTTCACATTTTCGGTGTTGAATTTTGGGCAGATAGAGCAGGAGAGGATGTGTACGTTTGAAGTTTTAGTAGCCTAAACAAGTTCAGAGGCCAAGTGTTTGTGGTTCGTTTGAGAGGTTACCAGTGGGAGATGAGGACCAGCAAGAGCTTTCAGGGCTGGCACCTTTAGTGTAGGAGCAATCGCTGGACGTTCGCAATTTCGGTGTTGAATTTTGGCCAGATTGAGCAGGAGAGGCTGTGTGCGTTGGAAGTTTTAGTAGGCTAAACAAGTTCAGAGCCCAAGTGTTTGTGGTTCGTTTGAGAGGTTACCAGTGGGAGATGAGGACCAGCAAGAGCTTTCAGGGCTGGCACCTTTAGTGTAGGAGCAATCGCTGGACGTTCGCAATTTCGGTGTTGAATTTTGGCCAGATTGAGCAGGAGAGGCTGTGTACATTGGAAGTTTTAGTAGGCTAAACAAGTTCAGAGGCCAAGTGTTTGTGGTTCGTTTGAGAGGTTACCAGTGGGAGATGAGGACCAGCAAGAGCTTTCAGGGCTGGCACCTTTAGTGTAGGAGCAATCGCCGGACGTTCGCAATTTCGGTGTTGAATTTTGGCCAGATTGAGCAGGAGAGGCTGTGTACGTTGGAAGTTTTAGTAGCCTAAACAAGTTCAGAGGCCAAGTGTTTGTGGTTCGTTTGAGAGGTTACCAGTGGGAGATGAGGACCAGCAAGAGCTTTCAGGGCTGGCACCTTTAGTGTAGGAGCAATCGCTGGACGTTCGCAATTTCGGTGTTGAGCTCTGGCCAGATTGAACAGGAGAGGGAGTGTACGTTGGAAGTTTTAGTAGCCTAAACAAGTTCAGAGGCCAAGTGTTTGTGGTTCGTTTGAGAGGTTACCAGTGGGAGATGAGGACCAGCAAGAGCTTTCAGGGCTGGCACCTTTAGTGTAGGAGCAATCGCTGGACGTTCGCAATTTCGGTGTTGAATTTTGGCCAGATAGAGCAGGAGAGGCTGTGTACATTGGAAGTTTTAGTAGTCTAAACAAGTTCAGAGCCCAAGTGTTTGTGGTTCGTTTGAGAGGTTACCAGTGGGAGATGAGGACCAGCAAGAGCTTTCAGGGCTGGCACCTTTAGTGTAGGAGCAATCGCTGGACGTTCGCAATTTCGGTGTTGAATTTTGGCCAGATTGAGCAGGAGAGGGAGTGTACGTTGGAAGTTTTAGTAGGCTAAACAAGTTCAGAGGCCAAGTGTTTGTGGTTCGTTTGAGAGGTTTCCAGTGGGAGATGAGGACAAGCAAGAGCTTTCAGGGCTGGCACCTTTAGTGTAGGAGCAATCGCTGGACGTTCGCAATTTCGGTGTTCAGCTCTGACATGAATTAGCGAAAGGAAGCGATGATACGTCTGGACCTTTGAGTGTCTAAACAAGTTCCGAGCCCAAGTGTTTGTGGTTCGTTTGAGAGGTTACCAGTGGGAGATGAGGACCAGCAAGAGCTCTCAGGGCTGGCACCTTTAGTGTAGGAGCAATCGCTGGACGTTCGCAATTTCGGTGTTGAATTTTGGCCAGATTGAGCAGGAGAGGCTGTGTACATTGGAAGTTTTAGTAGGCTAAACAAGTTCAGAGGCCAAGTGTTTGTGGTTCGTTTGAGAGGTTACCAGTGGGAGATGAGGACCAGCAAGAGCTTTCAGGGCTGGCACCTTTAGTGTAGGAGCAATCGCTGGACGTTCGCAATTTCGGTGTTAAATTTTGGCCAGATTGGGCAGGAGAGGCTGTGTACGTTGGAAGTTTTAGTAGGCTAAACAAGTTCAGAGCCCAAGTGTTTGTGGTTCGTTTGAGAGGTTACCAGTGGGAGATGAGGACCAGCAAGAGCTTTCAGGGCTGGCACCTTTAGTGTAGGAGCAATGCCTGGACGTTCGCAATTTCGGTGTTCAGCTCTGACATGAATTAGCGAAAGGAAGCGATGATACGTCTGGACCTTTGAGTGTCTAAACAAGTTCAGAGGCCAAGTGTTTGTGGTTCGTTTGAGAGGTTACCAGTGGGAGATGAGGACCAGCAAGAGCTTTCAGGGCTGGCACCTTTAGTGTAGCAGCAATCGCTGGACGTTCGCAATTTCGGTGTTGAATTTTGGGCAGAGGCTGTGTACGTTGGAAGTTTTAGTAGCCTAAACAAGTTCAGAGCCCAAGTGTTTGTGGTTCGTTTGAGAGGTTACCAGTGGGAGATGAGGACCAGCAAGAGCTTTCAGGGCTGGCACCTTTAGTGTAGGAGCAATCGCTGGACGTTCGCAATTTCGGTGTTGAGCTCTGCCCAGATTGAGCAGGAGAGGCTGTGTACATTGGAAGTTTTAGTAGGCTAAACAAGTTCAGAGGCCAAGTGTTTGTGGTTCGTTTGAGAGGTTACCAGTGGGAGATGAGGACCAGCAAGAGCTTTCAGGGCTGGCACCTTTAGTGTAGGAGCAATCGCTGGACGTTCGCAATTTCGGTGTTGAATTTTGGCCAGATTGAGCAGGAGAGGCTGTGTACGTTGGAAGTTTTAGTAGGCTAAACAAGTTCAGAGGCCAAGTGTTTGTGGTTCGTTTGAGAGGTTACCAGTGGGAGATGAGGACCAGCAAGAGCTTTCAGGGCTGGCACCTTTAGTGTAGGAGCAATGCCTGGACGTTCGCAATTTCGGTGTTCAGCTCTGACATGAATTAGCGAAAGGAAGCGATGATACGTCTGGACCTTTGAGTGTCTAAACAAGTTCAGAGGCCAAGTGTTTGTGGTTCGTTTGAGAGGTTACCAGTGGGAGATGAGGACAAGCAAGAGCTTTCAGGGCTGGCACCTTTAGTGTAGGAGCAATCGCTGGACGTTCGCAATTTCGGTGTTCAGCTCTGACATGAATTTGCGAAAGGAAGCGATTATACGTCTGGACCTTTGAGTGTCTAAACAAGTTCAGAGCCCAAGTGTTTGTGGTTCGTTTGAGAGGTTACCAGTGGGAGATGAGGACCAGCAAGAGCTTTCAGGGCTGGCACCTTTAGTGTAGGAGCAATCGCTGGACGTTCGCAATTTCGGTGTTGAGCTCTGGCCAGATTGAGCAGGAGAGGGAGTGTACGTTGGAAGTTTTAGTAGCCTAAACAAGTTCAGAGGCCAAGTGTTTGTGGTTCGTTTGAGAGGTTACCAGTGGGAGATGAGGACCAGCAAGAGCTTTCAGGGCTGGCACCTTTAGTGTAGGAGCAATCGCTGGACGTTCGCAACTTCGGTGTTGAATTTTGGCTAGATTGAGCAGGAGAGGCTGTGTAGATTGGAAGTTTTAGTAGGCTAAACAAGTTCAGAGCCCAAGTGTTTGTGGTTCGTTTGAGAGGTTACCAGTGGGAGATGAGGACCAGCAAGAGTTTTCAGGGCTGGCACCTTTAGTGTAGGAGCAATCCCTGGACTTTCACATTTTCGGTGTTGAATTTTGGGCAGATAGAGCAGGAGAGGCTGTGTACGTTGGAAGTTTTAGTAGCCTAAACAAGTTCAGAGGCCAAGTGTTTGTGGTTCGTTTGAGAGGTTACCAGTGGGAGATGAGGACCAGCAAGAGCTTTCAGGGCTGGCACCTTTAGTGTAGGAGCAATCGCTGGACGTTCGCAATTTCGGTGTTGAATTTTGGCCAGATTGAGCAGGAGAGGCTGTGTGCGTTGGAAGTTTTAGTAGGCTAAACAAGTTCAGAGCCCAAGTGTTTGTGGTTCGTTTGAGAGGTTACCAGTGGGAGATGAGGACCAGCAAGAGCTTTCAGGGCTGGCACCTTTAGTGTAGGAGCAATCGCTGGACGTTCGCAATTTCGGTGTTGAATTTTGGCCAGATTGAGCAGGAGAGGCTGTGTACATTGGAAGTTTTAGTAGGCTAAACAAGCTCAGAGCCCAGGTGTTTGTGGTTCGTTTGAGAGGTTACCAGTGGGAGATGAGGACCAGCAAGAGCTTTCAGGGCTGGCACCTTTAGTGTAGGAGCAATCGCCGGACGTTCGCAATTTCGGTGTTGAATTTTGGCCAGATTGAGCAGGAGAGGCTGTGTACGTTGGAAGTTTTAGTAGCCTAAACAAGTTCAGAGCCCAAGTGTTTGTGGTTCGTTTGAGAGGTTACCAGTGGGAGATGAGGACCAGCAAGAGCTTTCAGGGCTGGCACCTTTAGTGTAGGAGCAATCGCTGGATGTTCGCAATTTCGGTGTTGACTTTTGGCCAGATTGAGCAGGAGAGGCTGTGTACATTGGAAGTTTTAGTAGGCTAAACAAGTTCAGAGGCCAAGTGTTTGTGGTTCGTTTGAGAGGTTACCACTGGGAGATGAGGACCAGCAAGAGCTTTCAGGGCTGGCACCTTTAGTGTAGGAGCAATCGCTGGACGTTCGCAATTTCGGTGTTGAGCTCTGGCCAGATTGAGCAGGAGAGGCTGTGTACGTTGGAAGTTTTAATAGGCTAAACAAGTTCAGAGCCCAAGTGTTTGTGGTTCATTTGAGAGGCTACCAGTGGGAGATGAGGACCAGCAAGAGCTTTCAGGGCTGGCACCTTTAGTGTAGGAGCAATCGCTGGACGTTCGCAATTTCGGTGTTGAGCTCTGGCCAGATTGAGCAGGAGAGGCAGTGTACGTTGGAAGTTTTAGTAGCCTAAACAAGTTCAGAGGCCAAGTGTTTGTGGTTCGTTTGAGAGGTTACCAGTGGGAGATGAGGACCAGCAAGAGCTTTCAGGGCTGGCACCTTTAGTGTAGGAGCAATCGCTGGACGTTCGCAATTTCGGTGTTGAGCTCTGGCCAGATTGAGCAGGAGAGGCTGTGTACGTTGGAAGTTTTAGTAGGCTAAACAAGTTCAGAGGCCAAGTGTTTGTGGTTCGTTTGAGAGGTTACCAGTGGGAGATGAGGACCAGCAAGAGCTTTCAGGGCTGGCACCTTTAGTGTAGGAGCAATCGCTGGACGTTCGCAATTTCTGTGTTCAGCTCTGAAATGAATTAGCGAAAGGAAGCGATGATACGTCTGGACCTTTGAGTGTCTAAACAAGTTCAGAGGCCAAGTGTTTGTGGTTCGTTTGAGAGGTTACCAGTGGGAGATGAGGACCAGCAAGAGCTTTCAGGGCTGGCACCTTTAGTGTAGGAGCAATCGCTGGACGTTCGCAATTTCGGTGTTGAGCTCTGGCCAGATTGAGCAGGAGAGGCTGTGTACGTTGGAAGTTTTAGTAGCCTAAGCAAGTTCAGAGCCCAAGTGTTTGTGGTTCGTTTGAGAGGTTACCAGTGGGAGATGAGGACCAGCAAGAGCTTTCAGGGCTGGCACCTTTAGTGTAGGAGCAATCGCTGGACGTTCGCAATTTCGGTGTTGAATTTTGGCCAGATTGAGCAGGAGAGGCTGTGTACGTTGGAAGTTTTAGTAGGCTAAACAAGTTCAGAGGCCAAGTGTTTGTGGTTCGTTTGAGAGGTTACCAGTGGGAGATGAGGACCAGCAAGAGCTTTCAGGGCTGGCACCTTTAGTGTAGGAGCAATCGCTGGACGTTCGCAATTTCGGTGTTGAATTTTGGCCAGATTGAGCAGGAGAGGCTGTGTGCGTTGGAAGTTTTAGTAGGCTAAACAAGTTCAGAGCCCAAGTGTTTGTGGTTCGTTTGAGAGGTTACCAGTGGGAGATGAGGACCAGCAAGAGCTTTCAGGGCTGGCGCCTTTAGTGTAGGAGCAATCGCTGGACGTTCGCAATTTCGGTGTTGAATTTTGGCCAGATTGAGCAGGAGAGGCTGTGTACATTGGAAGTTTTAGTAGGCTAAACAAGCTCAGAGCCCAGGTGTTTGTGGTTCGTTTGAGAGGTTACCAGTGGGAGATGAGGACCAGCAAGAGCTTTCAGGGCTGGCACCTTTAGTGTAGGAGCAATCGCCGGACGTTCGCAATTTCGGTGTTGAATTTTGGCCAGATTGAGCAGGAGAGGCTGTGTACGTTGGAAGTTTTAGTAGCCTAAACAAGTTCAGAGCCCAAGTGTTTGTGGTTCGTTTGAGAGGTTACCAGTGGGAGATGAGGACCAGCAAGAGCTTTCAGGGCTGGCACCTTTAGTGTAGGAGCAATCGCTGGATGTTCGCAATTTCGGTGTTGACTTTTGGCCAGATTGAGCAGGAGAGGCTGTGTACATTGGAAGTTTTAGTAGGCTAAACAAGTTCAGAGGCCAAGTGTTTGTGGTTCGTTTGAGAGGTTACCACTGGGAGATGAGGACCAGCAAGAGCTTTCAGGGCTGGCACCTTTAGTGTAGGAGCAATCGCTGGACGTTCGCAATTTCGGTGTTGAGCTCTGGCCAGATTGAGCAGGAGAGGCTGTGTACGTTGGAAGTTTTAATAGGCTAAACAAGTTCAGAGCCCAAGTGTTTGTGGTTCATTTGAGAGGCTACCAGTGGGAGATGAGGACCAGCAAGAGCTTTCAGGGCTGGCACCTTTAGTGTAGGAGCAATCGCTGGACGTTCGCAATTTCGGTGTTGAGCTCTGGCCAGATTGAGCAGGAGAGGCAGTGTACGTTGGAAGTTTTAGTAGCCTAAACAAGTTCAGAGCCCAAGTGTTTGTGGTTCGTTTGAGAGGTTACCAGTGGGAGATGAGGACCAGCAAGAGCTTTCAGGGCTGGCACCTTTAGTGTAGGAGCAATCGCTGGACGTTCGCAATTTCGGTGTTGAGCTCTGGCCAGATTGAGCAGGAGAGGCTGTGTACATTGGAAGTTTTAGTAGGCTAAACAAGTTCAGAGGCCAAGTGTTTGTGGTTCGTTTGAGAGGTTACCAGTGGGAGATGAGGACCAGCAAGAGCTTTCAGGGCTGGCACCTTTAGTGTAGGAGCAATCGCTGGACGTTCGCAATTTCGGTGTTGAATTTTGGCCAGATTGAGCAGGAGAGGCTGTGTACATTGGCAGTTTTAGTAGGTTAAACAAGTTCAGAGCCCAAGTGTTTGGGTTCGTTTGAGAGGTTACCAGTGGGAGATGAGGACCAGCAAGAGCTTTCAGGGCTGGCACCTTTAGTGTAGGAGCAATCGCTGGACGTTCGCAATTTCGGTGTTAAATTTTGGCCAGATTGAGCAGGAGAGGCTGTGTACGTTGGAAGTTTTAGTAGGCTAAACAAGTTCAGAGCCCAAGTGTTTGTGGTTCGTTTGAGAGGTTACCAGTGGGAGATGAGGACCAGCAAGAGCTTTCAGGGCTGGCACCTTTAGTGTAGGAGCAATCGCTGGACGTTCGCAATTTCGGTGTTGAGCTCTGGCCAGATTGAGCAGGAGAGGCTGTGTACATTGGAAGTTTTAGTAGGCTAAACAAGTTCAGAGGCCAAGTGTTTGTGGTTCGTTTGAGAGGTTACCAGTGGGAGATGAGGACCAGCAAGAGCTTTCAGGGCTGGCACCTTTAGTGTAGGAGCAATCGCTGGACGTTCGCAATTTCGGTGTTGAGCTCTGGCCAGATTGAGCAGGAGAGGCTGTGTACGTTGGAAGTTTTAGTAGCCTAAACAAGTTCAGAGGCCAAGTGTTTGTGGTTCGTTTGAGAGGTTACCAGTGGGAGATGAGGACCAGCAAGAGCTTTCAGGGCTGGCACCTTTAGTGTAGGAGCAATCCCTGGACGTTCACAATTTCGGTGTTGAATTTTGGCCAAATTGAGCAGGAGAGGCTGTGTGCGTTGGAAGTTTTAGTAGGCTAAACAAGTTCAGAGCCCAAGTGTTTGTGGTTCGTTTGAGAGGTTACCAGTGGGAGATGAGGACCAGCAAGAGCTTTCAGGGCTGGCACCTTTAGTGTAGGAGCATTCGCTGGACGTTCGCAATTTCTGTGTTCAGCTCTGAAATGAATTAGCGAAAGGAAGCGATGATACGTCTGGACCTTTGAGTGTCTAAACAAGTTCAGAGGCCAAGTGTTTGTGGTTCGTTTGAGAGGTTACCAGTGGGAGATGAGGACCAGCAAGAGCTTTCAGGGCTGGCACCTTTAGTGTAGGAGCAATCGCTGGACGTTCGCAATTTCGGTGTTGAGCTCTGGCCAGATTGAGCAGGAGAGGCTGTGTACGTTGGAAGTTTTAGTAGCCTAAGCAAGTTCAGAGCCCAAGTGTTTGTGGTTCGTTTGAGAGGTTACCAGTGGGAGATGAGGACCAGCAAGAGCTTTCAGGGCTGGCACCTTTAGTGTAGGAGCAATCGCTGGACGTTCGCAATTTCGGTGTTGAATTTTGGCCAGATTGAGCAGGAGAGGCTGTGTACGTTGGAAGTTTTAGTAGGCTAAACAAGTTCAGAGGCCAAGTGTTTGTGGTTCGTTTGAGAGGTTACCAGTGGGAGATGAGGACCAGCAAGAGCTTTCAGGGCTGGCACCTTTAGTGTAGGAGCAATCGCTGGACGTTCGCAATTTCGGTGTTGAGCTCTGGCCAGATTGAGCAGGAGAGGCTGTGTACATTGGAAGTTTTAGTAGGCTAAACAAGTTCAGAGCCCAAGTGTTTGTGGTTCGTTTGAGAGGTTACCAGTGGGAGATGAGGACCAGCAAGAGCTTTCAGGGCTGGCACCTTTAGTGTAGGAGCAATCGCTGGACGTTCGCAATTTCGGTGTTGAGCTCTGGCCAGATTGAGCAGGAGAGGCTGTGTACGTTGGAAATTTTAGTAGGCTAACCAAGTTCAGAGCCCAAGTGTTTGTGGTTCGTTTGAGAGGTTACCAGTGGGAGATGAGGACCAGCAAGAGCTTTCAGGGCTGGCACCTTTAGTGTAGGAGCAATCCCTGGACGTTCACAATTTCGGTGTTGAATTTTGGCCAGATTGAGCAGGAGAGGCTGTGTGCGTTGGAAGTTTTAGTAGCCTAAACAAGTTCAGAGCCCAAGTGTTTGTGGTTCGTTTGAGAGGTTACCAGTGGGAGATGAGGACCAGCAAGAGCTTTCAGGGCTGGCACCTTTAGTGTAGGAGCAATCGCTGGACGTTCGCAATTTCGGTGTTGAGCTCTGCCCAGATTGAGCAGGAGAGGCTGTGTACATTGGAAGTTTTAGTAGGCTAAACAAGTTCAGAGGCCTAGTGTTTGTGGTTCGTTTGAGAGGTTACCAGTGGGAGATGAGGACCAGCAAGAGCTTTCAGGGCTGGCACCTTTAGTGTAGGAGCAATCGCTGGACGTTCGCAATTTCGGTGTTCAGCTCTGACATGAATTAGCGAAAGAAAGCGATGATACGTCTGGACCTTTGAGTGTCTAAACAAGTTCAGAGGCCAAGTGTTTGTGGTTCATTTGAGAGTTTACCAGTGGGAGATGAGGACCAGCAAGAGCTTTCAGGGCTGGCACCTTTAGTGTAGGAGCAATCGCTGGACGTTCGCAATTTCGGTGTTGAGCTCTGGCCAGATTGAGCAGGAGAGGGAGTGTACGTTGGAAGTTTTAGTAGCCTAAGCAAGTTCAGAGCCCAAGTGTTTGTGGTTCATTTGAGAGGTTACCAGTGGGAGATGAGGACCAGCAAGAGCTTTCAGGGCTGGCACCTTTAGTGTAGGAGCAATCGCTGGACGTTCGCAATTTCGGTGTTCAGCTCTGACATGAATTAGCGAAAGGAAGCGATGATACGTCTGGACCTTTGAGTGTCTAAACAAGTTCAGAGGCCAAGTGTTTGTGGTTCGTTTGAGAGGTTACCAGTGGGAGATGAGGACCAGCAAGAGCTTTCAGGGCTGGCACCTTTAGTGTAGGAGCAATCGCTGGACGTTCGCAATTTCGGTGTTGAGCTCTGGCCAGATTGAGCAGGAGAGGCTGTGTACGTTGGAAGTTTTAGTAGCCTAAGCAAGTTCAGAGCCCAAGTGTTTGTGGTTCGTTTGAGAGGTTACCAGTGGGAGATGAGGACCAGCAAGAGCTTTCAGGGCTGGCACCTTTAGTGTAGGAGCAATCGCTGGACGTTCGCAATTTCGGTGTTGAATTTTGGCCAGATTGAGCAGGAGAGGCTGTGTACGTTGGAAGTTTTAGTAGGCTAAACAAGTTCAGAGGCCAAGTGTTTGTGGTTCGTTTGAGAGGTTACCAGTGGGAGATGAGGACCAGCAAGAGCTTTCAGGGCTGGCACCTTTAGTGTAGGAGCAATCGCTGGACGTTCGCAATTTCGGTGTTGAGCTCTGGCCAGATTGAGCAGGAGAGGCTGTGTACATTGGAAGTTTTAGTAGGCTAAACAAGTTCAGAGCCCAAGTGTTTGGGTTCGTTTGAGAGGTTACCAGTGGGAGATGAGGACCAGCAAGAGCTTTCAGGGCTGGCACCTTTAGTGTAGGAGCAATCGCTGGACGTTCGCAATTTCGGTGTTGAGCTCTGGCCAGATTGAGCAGGAGAGGCTGAGTATGTTGGAAGTTTTAGTAGGCTAAACAAGTTGAGAGCCCAAGTGTTTGTGGTTCGTTTGAGAGGTTACCAGTGGGAGATGAGGACCAGCAAGAGCTTTCAGGGCTGGCACCTTTAGTGTAGGAGCAATCGCTGGATGTTCGCAATTTCGGTGTTGACTTTTGGCCAGATTGAGCAGGAGAGGCTGTGTACATTCGCAGTTTTAGTAGGCTAAACAAGTTCAGAGGCCAAGTGTTTGTGGTTCGTTTGAGAGGTTACCAGTGGGAGATGAGGACCAGCAAGAGCTTTCAGGGCTGGCACCTTTAGTGTAGGAGCAATCGCTGGACGTTCGCAATTTCGGTGTTGAGCTCTGGCCAGATTGAGCAGGAGAGGCTGTGTACGTTGGAAGTTTTAGTAGGCTAAACTAGTTCAGAGCCCAAGTGTTTGTGGTTCGTTTGAGAGGTTACCAGTGGGAGATGAGGACCAGCAAGAGCTTTCAGGGCTGGCACCTTTAGTGTAGGAGCAATCGCTGGACGTTCGCAATTTCGGTGTTGAGCTCTGGCCAGATTGAGCAGGAGAGGCAGTGTACGTTGGAAGTTTTAGTAACCTAAACAAGTTCAGAGGCCAAGTGTTTGTGGTTCGTTTGAGAGGTTACCAGTGGGAGATGAGGACCAGCAAGAGCTTTCAGGGCTGGCACCTTTAGTGTAGGAGCAATCCCTGGACGTTCACAATTTCGGTGTTGAATTTTGGCCAGATTGAGCAGGAGAGGCTGTGTGCGTTGGAAGTTTTAGTAGCCTAAACAAGTTCAGAGCCCAAGTGTTTGTGGTTCGTTTGAGAGGTTACCAGTGGGAGATGAGGACCAGCAAGAGCTTTCAGGGCTGGCACCTTTAGTGTAGGAGCATTCGCTGGACGTTCGCAATTTCTGTGTTCAGCTCTGAAATGAATTAGCGAAAGGAAGCGATGATACGTCTGGACCTTTGAGTGTCTAAACAAGTTCAGAGGCCAAGTGTTTGTGGTTCGTTTGAGAGGTTACCAGTGGGAGATGAGGACCAGCAAGAGCTTTCAGGGCTGGCACCTTTAGTGTAGGAGCAATCGCTGGACGTTCGCAATTTCGGTGTTGAGCTCTGGCCAGATTGAGCAGGAGAGGCTGTGTACGTTGGAAGTTTTAGTAGCCTAAGCAAGTTCAGAGCCCAAGTGTTTGTGGTTCGTTTGAGAGGTTACCAGTGGGAGATGAGGACCAGCAAGATCTTTCAGGGCTGGCACCTTTAGTGTAGGAGCAATCGCTGGACGTTCGCAATTTCGGTGTTGAATTTTGGCCAGATTGAGCAGGAGAGGCTGTGTACGTTGGAAGTTTTAGTAGGCTAAACAAGTTCAGAGGCCAAGTGTTTGTGGTTCGTTTGAGAGGTTACCAGTGGGAGATGAGGACCAGCAAGAGCTTTCAGGGCTGGCACCTTTAGTGTAGGAGCAATCGCTGGACGTTCGCAATTTCGGTGTTGAGCTCTGGCCAGATTGAGCAGGAGAGGCTGTGTACATTGGAAGTTTTAGTAGGCTAAACAAGTTCAGAGCCCAAGTGTTTGTGGTTCGTTTGAGAGGTTACCAGTGGGAGATGAGGACCAGCAAGAGCTTTCAGGGCTGGCACCTTTAGTGTAGGAGCAATCGCTGGACGTTCGCAATTTCGGTGTTGAGCTCTGGCCAGATTGAGCAGGAGAGGCTGTGTACGTTGGAAATTTTAGTAGGCTAACCAAGTTCAGAGCCCAAGTGTTTGTGGTTCGTTTGAGAGGTTACCAGTGGGAGATGAGGACCAGCAAGAGCTTTCAGGGCTGGCACCTTTAGTGTAGGAGCAATCCCTGGACGTTCACAATTTCGGTGTTGAATTTTGGCCAGATTGAGCAGGAGAGGCTGTGTGCGTTGGAAGTTTTAGTAGCCTAAACAAGTTCAGAGCCCAAGTGTTTGTGGTTCGTTTGAGAGGTTACCAGTGGGAGATGAGGACCAGCAAGAGCTTTCAGGGCTGGCACCTTTAGTGTAGGAGCAATCGCTGGACGTTCGCAATTTCGGTGTTGAGCTCTGCCCAGATTGAGCAGGAGAGGCTGTGTACATTGGAAGTTTTAGTAGGCTAAACAAGTTCAGAGGCCTAGTGTTTGTGGTTCGTTTGAGAGGTTACCAGTGGGAGATGAGGACCAGCAAGAGCTTTCAGGGCTGGCACCTTTAGTGTAGGAGCAATCGCTGGACGTTCGCAATTTCGGTGTTCAGCTCTGACATGAATTAGCGAAAGGAAGCGATGATACGTCTGGACCTTTGAGTGTCTAAACAAGTTCAGAGGCCAAGTGTTTGTGGTTCATTTGAGAGTTTACCAGTGGGAGATGAGGACCAGCAAGAGCTTTCAGGGCTGGCACCTTTAGTGTAGGAGCAATCGCTGGACGTTCGCAATTTCGGTGTTGAGCTCTGGCCAGATTGAGCAGGAGAGGGAGTGTACGTTGGAAGTTTTAGTAGCCTAAGCAAGTTCAGAGCCCAAGTGTTTGTGGTTCATTTGAGAGGTTACCAGTGGGAGATGAGGACCAGCAAGAGCTTTCAGGGCTGGCACCTTTAGTGTAGGAGCAATCGCTGGACGTTCGCAATTTCGGTGTTCAGCTCTGACATGAATTAGCGAAAGGAAGCGATGATACGTCTGGACCTTTGAGTGTCTAAACAAGTTCAGAGGCCAAGTGTTTGTGGTTCGTTTGAGAGGTTACCAGTGGGAGATGAGGACCAGCAAGAGCTTTCAGGGCTGGCACCTTTAGTGTAGGAGCAATCGCTGGACGTTCGCAATTTCGGTGTTGAGCTCTGGCCAGATTGAGCAGGAGAGGCTGTGTACGTTGGAAGTTTTAGTAGCCTAAGCAAGTTCAGAGCCCAAGTGTTTGTGGTTCGTTTGAGAGGTTACCAGTGGGAGATGAGGACCAGCAAGACCTTTCAGGGCTGGCACCTTTAGTGTAGGAGCAATCGCTGGACGTTCGCAATTTCGGTGTTGAATTTTGGCCAGATTGAGCAGGAGAGGCTGTGTACGTTGGAAGTTTTAGTAGGCTAAACAAGTTCAGAGCCCAAGTGTTTGTGGTTCGTTTGAGAGGTTACCAGTGGGAGATGAGGACCAGCAAGAGCTTTCAGGGCTGGCACCTTTAGTGTAGGAGCAATCGCTGGACGTTCGCAATTTCGGTGTTGAGCTCTGGCCAGATTGAGCAGGAGAGGCTGTGTACATTGGAAGTTTTAGTAGGCTAAACAAGTTCAGAGCCCAAGTGTTTGGGTTCGTTTGAGAGGTTACCAGTGGGAGATGAGGACCAGCAAGAGCTTTCAGGGCTGGCACCTTTAGTGTAGGAGCAATCGCTGGACGTTCGCAATTTCGGTGTTGAGCTCTGGCCAGATTGAGCAGGAGAGGCTGAGTATGTTGGAAGTTTTAGTAGGCTAAACAAGTTGAGAGCCCAAGTGTTTGTGGTTCGTTTGAGAGGTTACCAGTGGGAGATGAGGACCAGCAAGAGCTTTCAGGGCTGGCACCTTTAGTGTAGGAGCAATCGCTGGATGTTCGCAATTTCGGTGTTGACTTTTGGCCAGATTGAGCAGGAGAGGCTGTGTACATTCGCAGTTTTAGTAGGCTAAACAAGTTCAGAGGCCAAGTGTTTGTGGTTCGTTTGAGAGGTTACCAGTGGGAGATGAGGACCAGCAAGAGCTTTCAGGGCTGGCACCTTTAGTGTAGGAGCAATCGCTGGACGTTCGTATTTCGGTGTTGAGCTCTGGCCAGATTGAGCAGGAGAGGCTGTGTACGTTGGAAGTTTTAGTAGGCTAAACTAGTTCAGAGCCCAAGTGTTTGTGGTTCGTTTGAGAGGTTACCAGTGGGAGATGAGGACCAGCAAGAGCTTTCAGGGCTGGCACCTTTAGTGTAGGAGCAATCGCTGGACGTTCGCAATTTCGGTGTTGAGCTCTGGCCAGATTGAGCAGGAGAGGCAGTGTACGTTGGAAGTTTTAGTAGGCTAAACAAGTTCAGAGGCCAAGTGTTTGTGGTTCGTTTGAGAGGTTACCAGTGGGAGATGAGGACCAGCAAGAGCTTTCAGGGCTGGCACCTTTAGTGTAGGAGCAATCGCTGGACGTTCGCAATTTCGGTGTTGAGCTCTGGCCAGATTGAGCAGGAGAGGCTGTGTACGTTGGAAGTTTTAGTAGGCTAAACAAGTTCAGAGGCCAAGTGTTTGTGGTTCGTTTGAGAGGTTACCAGTGGGAGATGAGGACCAGCAAGAGCTTTCAGGGCTGGCACCTTTAGTGTAGGAGCAATCGCTGGACGTTCGCAATTTCTGAGTTCAGCTCTGACATGAATTAGCGAAAGGAAGCGATGATACGTCTGGACCTTTGAGTGTCTAAACAAGTTCAGAGGCCAAGTGTTTGTGGTTCGTTTGAGAGGTTACCAGTGGGAGATGAGGACCAGCAAGAGCTTTCAGGGCTGGCACCTTTAGTGTAAGGAGCAATCGCTGGACGTTCGCAATTTCGGTGTTGAGCTCTGGCCAGATTGAGCAGGAGAGGCTGTGTACGTTGGAAGTTTTAGTAGGCTAAACAAGTTCAGAGCCCAAGTGTTTGTGGTTCGTTTGAGAGGTTACCAGTGGGAGATGAGGACCAGCAAGAGCTTTCAGGGCTGGCACCTTTAGTGTAGCAGCAATCGCTGGACGTTCGCAATTTCGGTGTTGAATTTTGGGCAGATTGAGCAGGAGAGGCTGTGTACGTTGGAAGTTTTAGTAGCCTAAACAAGTTCAGAGCCCAAGTGTTTGTGGTTCGTTTGAGAGGTTACCAGTGGGAGATGAGGACCAGCAAGAGCTTTCAGGGCTGGCACCTTTAGTGTAGGAGCAATCGCTGGACGTTCGCAATTTCGGTGTTGAGCTCTGCCCAGATTGAGCAGGAGAGGCTGTGTACATTGGAAGTTTTAGTAGGCTAAACAAGTTCAGAGGCCAAGTGTTTGTGGTTCGTTTGAGAGGTTACCAGTGGGAGATGAGGACCAGCAAGAGCTTTCAGGGCTGGCACCTTTAGTGTAGGAGCAATGCCTGGACGTTCGCAATTTCGGTGTTCAGCTCTGACATGAATTAGCGAAAGGAAGCGATGATACGTCTGGACCTTTGAGTGTCTAAACAAGTTCAGAGGCCAAGTGTTTGTGGTTCGTTTGAGAGGTTACCAGTGGGAGATGAGGACCAGCAAGAGCTTTCAGGGCTGGCACCTTTAGTGTAGGAGCAATCGCTGGACGTTCTCAATTTCGGTGTTGAGCTCTGGCCAGATTGAGCAGGAGAGGGAGTGTACGTTGGAAGTTTTAGTAGCCTAAGCAAGTTCAGAGCCCAAGTGTTTGTGGTTCATTTGAGAGGTTGCCAGTGGGAGATGAGGACCAGCAAGAGCTTTCAGGGCTGGCACCTTTAGTGTAGGAGCAATCGCTGGACGTTCGCAATTTCGGTGTTGAATTTTGGCCAGATTGAGCAGGAGAGGCTGTGTACATTGGAAGTTTTAGTAGGCTAAACAAGTTCAGAGCCCAAGTGTTTGTGGTTCGTTTGAGAGGTTACCAGTGGGAGATGAGGACCAGCAAGAGTTTTCAGGGCTGGCACCTTTAGTGTAGGAGCAATCCCTGGACTTTCACATTTTCGGTGTTGAATTTTGGGCAGATAGAGCAGGAGAGGCTGTGTACGTTGGAAGTTTTAGTAGCCTAAACAAGTTCAGAGGCCAATTGTTTGTGGTTCGTTTGAGAGGTTACCAGTGGGAGATGAGGACCATCAAGAGCTTTCAGGGCTGGCACCTTTAGTGTAGGAGCAATCGCTGGACGTTCGCAATTTCGGTGTTGAATTTTGGCCAGATTGAGCAGGAGAGGCTGTGTGCGTTGGAAGTTTTAGTAGGCTAAACAAGTTCAGAGGCCAAGTGTTTGTGGTTCGTTTGAGAGGTTACCAGTGGGAGATGAGGACCAGCAAGAGCTTTCAGGGCTGGCACCTTTAGTGTAGGAGCAATCGCTGGACGTTCGCAATTTCGGTGTTGAATTTTGGCCAGATTGAGCAGGAGAGGCTGTGTACATTGGAAGTTTTAGTAGGCTAAACAAGCTCAGAGCCCAGGTGTTTGTGGTTCGTTTGAGAGGATACCAGTGGGAGATGAGGACCAGCAAGAGCTTTCAGGGCTGGCACCTTTAGTGTAGGAGCAATCGCCGGACGTTCGCAATTTCGGTGTTGAATTTTGGCCAGATTGAGCAGGAGAGGCTGTGTACGTTGGAAGTTTTAGTAGCCTAAACAAGTTCAGAGGCCAAGTGTTTGTGGTTCGTTTGAGAGGTTACCAGTGGGAGATGAGGACCAGCAAGAGCTTTCAGGGCTGGCACCTTTAGTGTAGGAGCAATCGCTGGACGTTCGCAATTTCGGTGTTGACTTTTGGCCAGATTGAGCAGGAGAGGCTGTGTACATTCGAAGTTTTAGTAGGCTAAACAAGTTCAGAGGCCAAGTGTTTGTGGTTCGTTTGAGAGGTTACCACTGGGAGATGAGGACCAGCAAGAGCTTTCAGGGCTGGCACCTTTAGTGTAGGAGCAATCGCTGGACGTTCGCAATTTCGGTGTTGAGCTCTGGCCAGATTGAGCAGGAGAGGCTGTGTACGTTGGAAGTTTTAGTAGGCTAAACAAGTTCAGAGCCCAAGTGTTTGTGGTTCATTTGAGAGGCTACCAGTGGGAGATGAGGACCAGCAAGAGCTTTCAGGGCTGGCACCTTTAGTGTAGGAGCAATCGCTGGATGTTCGCAATTTCGGTGTTGAGCTCTGGCCAGATTGAGCAGGAGAGGCAGTGTACGTTGGAAGTTTTAGTAGCCTAAACAAGTTCAGAGGCCAAGTGTTTGTGGTTCGTTTGAGAGGTTACCAGTGGGAGATGAGGACCAG
Source organism: Gavia stellata (assembly GCF_030936135.1). NCBI lineage: Eukaryota > Metazoa > Chordata > Aves > Gaviiformes > Gaviidae > Gavia > Gavia stellata. The sequence goes on along the minus strand of NW_026776635.1, from coordinate 18,836 downwards.
CAAGAGCTTTCAGGGCTGGCACCTTTAGTGTAGGAGCAATCGCTGGACGTTCGCAATTTCGGTGTTGAGCTCTGGCCAGATTGAGCAGGAGAGGCTGTGTACGTTGGAAGTTTTAGTAGGCTAAACAAGTTCAGAGGCCAAGTGTTTGTGGTTCGTTTGAGAGGTTACCAGTGGGAGATGAGGACCAGCAAGAGCTTTCAGGGCTGGCACCTTTAGTGTAGGAGCAATCGCTGGACGTTCGCAATTTCTGTGTTCAGCTCTGAAATGAATTAGCGAAAGGAAGCGATGATACGTGTGGACCTTTGAGTGTCTAAACAAGTTCAGAGGCCAAGTGTTTGTGGTTCGTTTGAGAGGTTACCAGTGGGAGATGAGGACCAGCAAGAGCTTTCAGGGCTGGCACCTTTAGTGTAGGAGCAATCGCTGGACGTTCGCAATTTCGGTGTTGAGCTCTGGCCAGATTGAGCAGGAGAGGCTGTGTACGTTGGAAGTTTTAGTAGCCTAAGCAAGTTCAGAGCCCAAGTGTTTGTGGTTCGTTTGAGAGGTTACCAGTGGGAGATGAGGACCAGCAAGAGCTTTCAGGGCTGGCACCTTTAGTGTAGGAGCAATCGCTGGACGTTCGCAATTTCGGTGTTGAATTTTTGGGGCAGATTGAGCAGGAGAGGCTGTGTACGTTGGAAGTTTTAGTAGGCTAAACAAGTTCAGAGGCCAAGTGTTTGTGGTTCGTTTGAGAGGTTACCAGTGGGAGATGAGGACCAGCAAGAGCTTTCAGGGCTGGCACCTTTAGTGTAGGAGCAATCGCTGGACGTTCGCAATTTCGGTGTTGAATTTTGGCCAGATTGAGCAGGAGAGGCTGTGTACATTGGAAGTTTTAGTAGGCTAAACAAGTTCAGAGCCCAAGTGTTTGGGTTCGTTTGAGAGGTTACCAGTGGGAGATGAGGACCAGCAAGAGCTTTCAGGGCTGGCACCTTTAGTGTAGGAGCAATCGCTGGACGTTCGCAATTTCGGTGTTAAATTTTGGCCAGATTGAGCAGGAGAGGCTGTGTACATTCGAAGTTTTAGTAGGCTAAACAAGTTCAGAGGCCAAGTGTTTGTGGTTCGTTTGAGAGGTTACCAGTGGGAGATGAGGACCAGCAAGAGCTTTCAGGGCTGGCACCTTTAGTGTAGGAGCAATCGCTGGACGTTCGCAATTTCGGTGTTCAGCTCTGACATGAATTAGAGAAAGGAAGCGATGATACGTCTGGACCTTTGAGTGTCTAAACAAGTTCAGAGGCAAGTGTTTGTGGTTCATTTGAGAGGTTACCAGTGGGAGATGAGGACCATCAAGAGCTTTCAGGGCTGGCACCTTTAGTGTAGGAGCAATCGCTGGACGTTCGCAATTTCGGTGTTAAATTTTGGCCAGATTGAGCAGGAGAGGCTGTGTACGTTGGAAGTTTTAGTAGGCTAAACAAGTTCAGAGCCCAAGTGTTTGTGGTTCATTTGAGAGGCTACCAGTGGGAGATGAGGACCAGCAAGAGCTTTCAGGGCTGGCACCTTTAGTGTAGGAGCAATCGCTGGATGTTCGCAATTTCGGTGTTGAGCTCTGGCCAGATTGAGCAGGAGAGGCAGTGTACGTTGGAAGTTTTAGTAGCCTAAACAAGTTCAGAGGCCAAGTGTTTGTGGTTCGTTTGAGAGGTTACCAGTGGGAGATGAGGACCAGCAAGAGCTTTCAGGGCTGGCACCTTTAGTGTAGGAGCAATCGCTGGACGTTCGCAATTTCGGTGTTGAGCTCTGGCCAGATTGAGCAGGAGAGGCTGTGTACGTTGGAAGTTTTAGTAGCCTAAGCAAGTTCAGAGCCCAAGTGTTTGTGGTTCGTTTGAGAGGTTACCAGTGGGAGATGAGGACCAGCAAGAGCTTTCAGGGCTGGCACCTTTAGTGTAGGAGCAATCGCTGGACGTTCGCAATTTCGGTGTTGAATTTTGGCCAGATTGAGCAGGAGAGGCTGTGTACGTTGGAAGTTTTAGTAGGCTAACCAAGTTCAGAGGCCAAGTGTTTGTGGTTCGTTTGAGAGGTTACCAGTGGGAGATGAGGACCAGCAAGAGCTTTCAGGGCTGGCACCTTTAGTGTAGGAGCAATCGCTGGACGTTCGCAATTTCGGTGTTGAGCTCTGGCCAGATTGAGCAGGAGAGGCTGTGTACGTTAGAAGTTCTAGTAGCCTAAGCAAGTTCAGAGCCCAAGTGTTTGTGGTTCGTTTGAGAGGTTACCAGTGGGAGATGAGGACCAGCAAGAGCTTTCAGGACTGGCACCTTTAGTGTAGGAGCAATCGCTGGACGTTCGCAATTTCGGTGTTGAATTTTGGCCAGATTGAGCAGGAGAGGCTGTGTACGTTGGAAGTTTTAGTAGGCTAAACAAGTTCAGAGCCCAAGTGTTTGTGGTTCGTTTGAGAGGTTACCAGTGGGAGATGAGGACCAGCAAGAGCTTTCAGGGCTGGCACCTTTAGTGTAGGAGCAATCGCTGGACGTTCGCAATTTCGGTGTTGAATTTTGGCCAGATTGAGCAGGAGAGGCTGTGTACATTGGAAGTTTTAGTAGGCTAAACAAGTTCAGAGCCCAAGTGTTTGGGTTCGTTTGAGAGGTTACCAGTGGGAGATGAGGACCAGCAAGAGCTTTCAGGGCTGGCACCTTTAGTGTAGGAGCAATCGCTGGACGTTCGCAATTTCGGTGTTAAATTTTGGCCAGATTGAGCAGGAGAGGCTGTGTACGTTGGAAGTTTTAGTAGGCTAAACAAGTTCAGAGCCCAAGTGTTTGTGGTTCGTTTGAGAGGTTACCAGTGGGAGATGAGGACCAGCAAGAGCTTTCAGGGCTGGCACCTTTAGTGTAGGAGCAATCGCTGGACGTTCGCAATTTCGGTGTTGAGCTCTGGCCAGATTGAGCAGGAGAGGCTGTGTACATTGGAAGTTTTAGTAGGCTAAACAAGTTCAGAGGCCAAGTGTTTGTGGTTCGTTTGAGAGGTTACCAGTGGGAGATGAGGACCAGCAAGAGCTTTCAGGGCTGGCACCTTTAGTGTAGGAGCAATCGCTGGACGTTCGCAATTTCGGTGTTGAGCTCTGGCCAGATTGAGCAGGAGAGGCTGTGTACGTTGGAAGTTTTAGTAGGCTAACCAAGTTCAGAGCCCAAGTGTTTGTGGTTCGTTTGAGAGGTTACCAGTGGGAGATGAGGACCAGCAAGAGCTTTCAGGGCTGGCACCTTTAGTGTAGGAGCAATCGCTGGACGTTCACAATTTCGGTGTTGAATTTTGGCCAGATTGAGCAGGACAGGCTGTGTGCGTTGGAAGTTTTAGTAGCCTAAACAAGTTCAGAGCCCAAGTGTTTGTGGTTCGTTTGAGAGGTTACCAGTGGGAGATGAGGACCAGCAAGAGCTTTCAGGGCTGGCACCTTTAGTGTAGGAGCAATCGCTGGACGTTCGCAATTTCGGTGTTGAGCTCTGGCCAGATTGAGCAGGAGAGGCTGTGTACATTGGAAGTTTTAGTAGGCTAAACAAGTTCAGAGGCCTAGTGTTTGTGGTTCGTTTGAGAGGTTACCAGTGGGAGATGAGGACCAGCAAGAGCTTTCAGGGCTGGCACCTTTAGTGTAGGAGCAATCGCTGGACGTTCGCAATTTCGGTGTTCAGCTCTGACATGAATTAGCGAAAGGAAGCGATGATACGTCTGGACCTTTGAGTGTCTAAACAAGTTCAGAGTCCAAGTGTTTGTTGTTCATTTGAGAGTTTACCAGTGGGAGATGAGGACCAGCAAGAGCTTTCAGGGCTGGCACCTTTAGTGTAGGAGCAATCGCTGGACGTTCGCAATTTCGGTGTTGAGCTCTGGCCAGATTGAGCAGGAGAGGGAGTGTACGTTGGAAGTTTTAGTAGCCTAAGCAAGTTCAGAGCCCAAGTGTTTGTGGTTCATTGGAGAGGTTACCAGTGGGAGATGAGGACCAGCAAGAGCTTTCAGGGCTGGCACCTTTAGTGTAGGAGCAATCGCTGGACGTTCGCAATTTCGGTGTTGAGCTCTGGCCAGATTGAGCAGGAGAGGCTGTGTACGTTGGAAGTTTTAGTAGGCTAAACAAGTTCAGAGCCCAAGTGTTTGTGGTTCGTTTGAGAGGTTACCAGTGGGAGATGAGGACCAGCAAGAGCTTTCAGGGCAGGCACCTTTAGTGTAGGAGCAATCGCCGGACGTTCGCAATTTCGGTGTTGAGCTCTGGCCAGATTGAGCAGGAGAGGGAGTGTATGTTGGAAGTTTTAGTAGGCTAAACAAGTTCAGAGCCCAAGTGTTTGTGGTTCGTTTGAGAGGTTACCAGTGGGAGATGAGGACCAGCAAGAGCTTTCAGGGCTGGTACCTTTAGTGTAGGAGCAATCGCTGGACGTTTGCAATTTCGGTGTTGAGCTCTGGCCAGATTGAGCAGGAGAGGCTGTGTACATTGGAAGTTTTAGTAGGCTAAACAAGTTCAGAGCCCAAGTGTTTGTGGTTCGTTTGAGAGGTTACCAGTGGGAGATGAGGACCAGCAAGAGCTTTCAGGGCTGGCACCTTTAGTGTAGGAGCAATCGCTGGACGTTCGCAATTTCGGTGTTGAGCTCTGGCCAGATTGAGCAGGAGAGGCTGTGTACGTTGGAAGTTTTAGTAGGCTAACCAAGTTCAGAGCCCAAGTGTTTGTGGTTCGTTTGAGAGGTTACCAGTGGGAGATGAGGACCAGCAAGAGCTTTCAGGGCTGGCACCTTTAGTGTAGGAGCAATCGCTGGACGTTCGCAATTTCGGTGTTGAGCTCTGGCCAGATTGAGCAGGAGAGGCTGTGTACATTGGAAGTTTTAGTAGGCTAAACAAGTTCAGAGGCCAAGTGTTTGTGGTTCGTTTGAGAGGTTACCAGTGGGAGATGAGGACCAGCAAGAGCTTTCAGGGCTGGCACCTTTAGTGTAGGAGCAATCGCTGGACGCTCGCAATTTCGGTGTTGAGCTCTGACATGAATTAGCGAAAGGAAGCGATGATACGTCTGGACCTTTGAGTGTCTAAACAAGTTCAGAGGCCAAGTGTTTGTGGTTCATTTGAGAGTTTACCAGTGGGAGATGAGGACCAGCAAGAGCTTTCAGGGCTGGCACCTTTAGTGTAGGAGCAATCGCTGGACGTTCGCAATTTCGGTGTTGAGCTCTGGCCAGATTGAGCAGGAGAGGGAGTGTACGTGTAAGTTGGGAAGTTTAAGTAGCCTAAGCAAGTTCAGAGGCCAAGTGTTTGTGGTTCATTTGAGAGGTTACCAGTGGGAGATGAGGACCAGCAAGAGCTTTCAGGGCTGGCACCTTTAGTGTAGGAGCAATCACTGGACGTTTGCAATTTCGGTGTTGAGCTCTGGCCAGATTGAGCAGGAGAGGCTGAGTACGTTGGAAGTTTTAGTAGGCTAAACAAGTTCAGAGCCCAAGTGTTTGTGGTTCGTTTGAGAGGTTACCAGTGGGAGATGAGGAGCAGCAAGAGCTTTCAGGGCTGGCACCTTTAGTGTAGGAGCAATCGCTGGACGTTCGCAATTTCGGTGTTGAGCTCTGGCCAGATTGAGCAGGAGAGGCTGAGTACGTTGGAAGTTTTAGTAGGCTAAACAAGTTCAGAGGCCAAGTGTTTGTGGTTCGTTTGAGAGGTTACCAGTGGGAGATGAGGACCAGCAAGAGCTTTCAGGGCTGGCACCTTTAGTGTAGGAGCAATCGCTGGACGTTCGCAATTTCGGTGTTGAGCTCTGGCCAGATTGAGCAGGAGAGCCTGTGTACGTTGGAAGTTTTAGTAGGCTAAACAAGTTCAGAGGCCAAGTGTTTGTGGTTCGTTTGAGAGGTTACCAGTGGGAGATGAGGACCAGCAAGAGCTTTCAGGGCTGGCACCTTTAGTGTAGGAGCAATGCCTGGACGTTCGCAATTTCGGTGTTCAGCTCTGACATGAATTAGCGAAAGGAAGCGATGATACGTCTGGACCTTTGAGTGTCTAAACAAGTTCAGAGGCCAAGTGTTTGTGGTTCGTTTGAGAGGTTACCAGTGGGAGATGAGGACCAGCAAGAGCTTTCAGGGCTGGCACCTTTAGTGTAGGAGCAATCGCTGGACGTTCTCAATTTCGGTGTTGAGCTCTGGCCAGATTGAGCAGGAGAGGGAGTGTACGTTGAAAGTTTTAGTAGCCTAAGCAAGTTCAGAGCCCAAGTGTTTGTGGTTCATTTGAGAGGTTACCAGTGGGAGATGAGGACCAGCAAGAGCTTTCAGGGCTGGCACCTTTAGTGTAGGAGCAATCGCTGGACGTTCGCAATTTCGGTGTTGAATTTTGGCCAGATTGAGCAGGAGAGGCTGTGTACATTGGAAGTTTTAGTAGGCTAAACAAGTTCAGAGCCCAAGTGTTTGTGGTTCGTTTGAGAGGTTACCAGTGGGAGATGAGGACCAGCAAGAGTTTTCAGGGCTGGCACCTTTAGTGTAGGAGCAATCCCTGGACTTTCACATTTTCGGTGTTGAATTTTGGGCAGATAGAGCAGGAGAGGCTGTGTACGTTGGAAGTTTTAGTAGCCTAAACAAGTTCAGAGGCCAAGTGTTTGTGGTTCGTTTGAGAGGTTACCAGTGGGAGATGAGGACCATCAAGAGCTTTCAGGGCTGGCACCTTTAGTGTAGGAGCAATCGCTGGACGTTCGCAATTTCGGTGTTGAATTTTGGCCAGATTGAGCAGGAGAGGCTGTGTGCGTTGGAAGTTTTAGTAGGCTAAACAAGTTCAGAGGCCAAGTGTTTGTGGTTCGTTTGAGAGGTTACCAGTGGGAGATGAGGACCAGCAAGAGCTTTCAGGGCTGGCACCTTTAGTGTAGGAGCAATCGCTGGACGTTCGCAATTTCGGTGTTGAATTTTGGCCAGATTGAGCAGGAGAGGCTGTGTACATTGGAAGTTTTAGTAGGCTAAACAAGCTCAGAGCCCAGGTGTTTGTGGTTCGTTTGAGAGGATACCAGTGGGAGATGAGGACCAGCAAGAGCTTTCAGGGCTGGCACCTTTAGTGTAGGAGCAATCGCCGGACGTTCGCAATTTCGGTGTTGAATTTTGGCCAGATTGAGCAGGAGAGGCTGTGTACGTTGGAAGTTTTAGTAGCCTAAACAAGTTCAGAGGCCAAGTGTTTGTGGTTCGTTTGAGAGGTTACCAGTGGGAGATGAGGACCAGCAAGAGCTTTCAGGGCTGGCACCTTTAGTGTAGGAGCAATCGCTGGATGTTCGCAATTTCGGTGTTGACTTTTGGCCAGATTGAGCAGGAGAGGCTGTGTACATTCGAAGTTTTAGTAGGCTAAACAAGTTCAGAGGCCAAGTGTTTGTGGTTCGTTTGAGAGGTTACCACTGGGAGATGAGGACCAGCAAGAGCTTTCAGGGCTGGCACCTTTAGTGTAGGAGCAATCGCTGGACGTTCGCAATTTCGGTGTTGAGCTCTGGCCAGATTGAGCAGGAGAGGCTGTGTACGTTGGAAGTTTTAGTAGGCTAAACAAGTTCAGAGCCCAAGTGTTTGTGGTTCATTTGAGAGGCTACCAGTGGGAGATGAGGACCAGCAAGAGCTTTCAGGGCTGGCACCTTTAGTGTAGGAGCAATCGCTGGATGTTCGCAATTTCGGTGTTGAGCTCTGGCCAGATTGAGCAGGAGAGGCAGTGTACGTTGGAAGTTTTAGTAGCCTAAACAAGTTCAGAGGCCAAGTGTTTGTGGTTCGTTTGAGAGGTTACCAGTGGGAGATGAGGACCAGCAAGAGCTTTCAGGGCTGGCACCTTTAGTGTAGGAGCAATCGCTGGACGTTCGCAATTTCGGTGTTGAGCTCTGGCCAGATTGAGCAGGAGAGGCTGTGTACGTTGGAAGTTTTAGTAGGCTAAACAAGTTCAGAGGCCAAGTGTTTGTGGTTCGTTTGAGAGGTTACCAGTGGGAGATGAGGACCAGCAAGAGCTTTCAGGGCTGGCACCTTTAGTGTAGGAGCAATCGCTGGACGTTCGCAATTTCTGTGTTCAGCTCTGAAATGAATTAGCGAAAGGAAGCGATGATACGTGTGGACCTTTGAGTGTCTAAACAAGTTCAGAGGCCAAGTGTTTGTGGTTCGTTTGAGAGGTTACCAGTGGGAGATGAGGACCAGCAAGAGCTTTCAGGGCTGGCACCTTTAGTGTAGGAGCAATCGCTGGACGTTCGCAATTTCGGTGTTGAGCTCTGGCCAGATTGAGCAGGAGAGGCTGTGTACGTTGGAAGTTTTAGTAGCCTAAGCAAGTTCAGAGCCCAAGTGTTTGTGGTTCGTTTGAGAGGTTACCAGTGGGAGATGAGGACCAGCAAGAGCTTTCAGGGCTGGCACCTTTAGTGTAGGAGCAATCGCTGGACGTTCGCAATTTCGGTGTTGAATTTTGGGCAGATTGAGCAGGAGAGGCTGTGTACGTTGGAAGTTTTAGTAGGCTAAACAAGTTCAGAGCCCAAGTGTTTGTGGTTCGTTTGAGAGGTTACCAGTGGGAGATGAGGACCAGCAAGAGCTTTCAGGGCTGGCACCTTTAGTGTAGGAGCAATCGCTGGACGTTCGCAATTTCGGTGTTGAATTTTGGCCAGATTGAGCAGGAGAGGCTGTGTACATTGGAAGTTTTAGTAGGCTAAACAAGTTCAGAGCCCAAGTGTTTGGGTTCGTTTGAGAGGTTACCAGTGGGAGATGAGGACCAGCAAGAGCTTTCAGGGCTGGCACCTTTAGTGTAGGAGCAATCGCTGGACGTTCGCAATTTCGGTGTTAAATTTTGGCCAGATTGAGCAGGAGAGGCTGTGTACATTCGAAGTTTTAGTAGGCTAAACAAGTTCAGAGGCCAAGTGTTTGTGGTTCGTTTGAGAGGTTACCACTGGGAGATGAGGACCAGCAAGAGCTTTCAGGGCTGGCACCTTTAGTGTAGGAGCAATCGCTGGACGTTCGCAATTTCGGTGTTCAGCTCTGACATGAATTAGAGAAAGGAAGCGATGATACGTCTGGACCTTTGAGTGTCTAAACAAGTTCAGAGGCAAGTGTTTGTGGTTCATTTGAGAGGTTACCAGTGGGAGATGAGGACCATCAAGAGCTTTCAGGGCTGGCACATTTAGTGTAGGAGCAATCGCTGGACGTTCGCAATTTCGGTGTTGAATTTTGGCCAGATTGAGCAGGAGAGGCTGTGTACGTTGGAAGTTTTAGTAGGCTAAACAAGTTCAGAGCCCAAGTGTTTGTGGTTCATTTGAGAGGCTACCAGTGGGAGATGAGGACCAGCAAGAGCTTTCAGGGCTGGCACCTTTAGTGTAGGAGCAATCGCTGGATGTTCGCAATTTCGGTGTTGAGCTCTGGCCAGATTGAGCAGGAGAGGCAGTGTACGTTGGAAGTTTTAGTAGCCTAAACAAGTTCAGAGGCCAAGTGTTTGTGGTTCGTTTGAGAGGTTACCAGTGGGAGATGAGGACCAGCAAGAGCTTTCAGGGCTGGCACCTTTAGTGTAGGAGCAATCGCTGGACGTTCGCAATTTCGGTGTTGAGCTCTGGCCAGATTGAGCAGGAGAGGCTGTGTACGTTGGAAGTTTTAGTAGCCTAAGCAAGTTCAGAGCCCAAGTGTTTGTGGTTCGTTTGAGAGGTTACCAGTGGGAGATGAGGACCAGCAAGAGCTTTCAGGGCTGGCACCTTTAGTGTAGGAGCAATCGCTGGACGTTCGCAATTTCGGTGTTGAGCTCTGGCCAGATTGAGCAGGAGAGGCTGTGTACGTTGGAAGTTTTAGTAGCCTAAACAAGTTCAGAGCCCAAGTGTTTGTGGTTCGTTTGAGAGGTTACCAGTGGGAGATGAGGACCAGCAAGAGCTTTCAGGGCTGGCACCTTTAGTGTAGGAGCAATCGCTGGACGTTCGCAATTTCGGTGTTGAATTTTGGCCAGATTGAGCAGGAGAGGCTGTGTACATTGGAAGTTTTAGTAGGCTAAACAAGTTCAGAGCCCAAGTGTTTGGGTTCGTTTGAGAGGTTACCAGTGGGAGATGAGGACCAGCAAGAGCTTTCAGGGCTGGCACCTTTAGTGTAGGAGCAATCGCTGGACGTTCGCAATTTCGGTGTTAAATTTTGGCCAGATTGAGCAGGAGAGGCTGTGTACGTTGGAAGTTTTAGTAGGCTAAACAAGTTCAGAGCCCAAGTGTTTGTGGTTCGTTTGAGAGGTTACCAGTGGGAGATGAGGACCAGCAAGAGCTTTCAGGGCTGGCACCTTTAGTGTAGGAGCAATCGCTGGACGTTCGCAATTTCGGTGTTGAGCTCTGGCCAGATTGAGCAGGAGAGGCTGTGTACGTTGGAAGTTTTAGTAGCCTAAGCAAGTTCAGAGCCCAAGTGTTTGTGGTTCGTTTGAGAGGTTACCAGTGGGAGATGAGGACCAGCAAGAGCTTTCAGGGCTGGCACCTTTAGTGTAGGAGCAATCGCTGGACGTTCGCAATTTCGGTGTTGAATTTTGGCCAGATTGAGCAGGAGAGGCTGTGTACGTTGGAAGTTTTAGTAGGCTAAACAAGTTCAGAGCCCAAGTGTTTGTGGTTCGTTTGAGAGGTTACCAGTGGGAGATGAGGACCAGCAAGAGCTTTCAGGGCTGGCACCTTTAGTGTAGGAGCAATCGCTGGACGTTCGCAATTTCGGTGTTGAATTTTGGCCAGATTGAGCAGGAGAGGCTGTGTACATTGGAAGTTTTAGTAGGCTAAACAAGTTCAGAGCCCAAGTGTTTGGGTTCGTTTGAGAGGTTACCAGTGGGAGATGAGGACCAGCAAGAGCTTTCAGGGCTGGCACCTTTAGTGTAGGAGCAATCGCTGGACGTTCGCAATTTCGGTGTTAAATTTTGGCCAGATTGAGCAGGAGAGGCTGTGTACGTTGGAAGTTTTAGTAGGCTAAACAAGTTCAGAGCCCAAGTGTTTGTGGTTCGTTTGAGAGGTTACCAGTGGGAGATGAGGACCAGCAAGAGCTTTCAGGGCTGGCACCTTTAGTGTAGGAGCAATCGCTGGACGTTCGCAATTTCGGTGTTGAGCTCTGGCCAGATTGAGCAGGAGAGGCTGTGTACATTGGAAGTTTTAGTAGGCTAAACAAGTTCAGAGGCCAAGTGTTTGTGGTTCGTTTGAGAGGTTACCAGTGGGAGATGAGGACCAGCAAGAGCTTTCAGGGCTGGCACCTTTAGTGTAGGAGCAATCGCTGGACGTTCGCAATTTCGGTGTTGAGCTCTGGCCAGATTGAGCAGGAGAGGCTGTGTACGTTGGAAGTTTTAGTAGGCTAACCAAGTTCAGAGCCCAAGTGTTTGTGGTTCGTTTGAGAGGTTACCAGTGGGAGATGAGGACCAGCAAGAGCTTTCAGGGCTGGCACCTTTAGTGTAGGAGCAATCGCTGGACGTTCACAATTTCGGTGTTGAATTTTGGCCAGATTGAGCAGGAGAGGCTGTGTGCGTTGGAAGTTTTAGTAGCCTAAACAAGTTCAGAGCCCAAGTGTTTGTGGTTCGTTTGAGAGGTTACCAGTGGGAGATGAGGACCATCAAGAGCTTTCAGGGCTGGCACCTTTAGTGTAGGAGCAATCGCTGGACGTTCGCAATTTCGGTGTTGAGCTCTGGCCAGATTGAGCAGGAGAGGGAGTGTACGTTGGAAGTTTTAGTAGCCTAAGCAAGTTCAGAGCCCAAGTGTTTGTGGTTCATTGGAGAGGTTACCAGTGGGAGATGAGGACCAGCAAGAGCTTTCAGGGCTGGCACCTTTAGTGTAGGAGCAATCGCTGGACGTTCGCAATTTCGGTGTTGAGCTCTGGCCAGATTGAGCAGGAGAGGCTGTGTACGTTGGAAGTTTTAGTAGGCTAAACAAGTTCAGAGCCCAAGTGTTTGTGGTTCGTTTGAGAGGTTACCAGTGGGAGATGAGGACCAGCAAGAGCTTTCAGGGCTGGCACCTTTAGTGTAGGAGCAATCGCTGGACGTTCGCAATTTCGGTGTTGAGCTCTGGCCAGATTGAGCAGGAGAGGCTGTGTACGTTGGAAGTTTTAGTAGGCTAAACAAGTTCAGAGCCCAAGTGTTTGTGGTTCGTTTGAGAGGTTACCAGTGGGAGATGAGGACCAGCAAGAGCTTTCAGGGCTTGTACCTTTAGTGTAGGAGCAATCGCTGGACGTTCGCAATTTCGGTGTTGAGCTCTGGCCAGATTGAGCAGGAGAGGCTGTGTACATTGGAAGTTTTAGTAGGCTAAACAAGTTCAGAGCCCAAGTGTTTGTGGTTCGTTTGAGAGGTTACCAGTGGGAGATGAGGACCAGCAAGAGCTTTCAGGGCTGGCACCTTTAGTGTAGGAGCAATCGCTGGACGTTCGCAATTTCGGTGTTGAGCTCTGGCCAGATTGAGCAGGAGAGGCTGTGTACGTTGGAAGTTTTAGTAGGCTAACCAAGTTCAGAGCCCAAGTGTTTGTGGTTCGTTTGAGAGGTTACCAGTGGGAGATGAGGACCAGCAAGAGCTTTCAGGGCTGGCACCTTTAGTGTAGGAGCAATCGCTGGACGTTCGCAATTTCGGTGTTGAGCTCTGGCCAGATTGAGCAGGAGAGGCTGTGTACATTGGAAGTTTTAGTAGGCTAAACAAGTTCAGAGGCCAAGTGTTTGTGGTTCGTTTGAGAGGTTACCAGTGGGAGATGAGGACCAGCAAGAGCTTTCAGGGCTGGCACCTTTAGTGTAGGAGCAATCGCTGGACGCTCGCAATTTCGGTGTTGAGCTCTGACATGAATTAGCGAAAGGAAGCGATGATACGTCTGGACCTTTGAGTGTCTAAACAAGTTCAGAGTCCAAGTGTTTGTTGTTCATTTGAGAGTTTACCAGTGGGAGATGAGGACCAGCAAGAGCTTTCAGGGCTGGCACCTTTAGTGTAGGAGCAATCGCTGGACGTTCGCAATTTCGGTGTTGAGCTCTGGCCAGATTGAGCAGGAGAGGGAGTGTACGTTGGAAGTTTAAGTAGCCTAAGCAAGTTCAGAGGCCAAGTGTTTGTGGTTCATTTGAGAGGTTACCAGTGGGAGATGAGGACCAGCAAGAGCTTTCAGGGCTGGCACCTTTAGTGTAGGAGCAATCACTGGACGTTTGCAATTTCGGTGTTGAGCTCTGGCCAGATTGAGCAGGAGAGGCTGAGTACGTTGGAAGTTTTAGTAGGCTAAACAAGTTCAGAGGCCAAGTGTTTGTGGTTCGTTTGAGAGGTTACCAGTGGGAGATGAGGACCAGCAAGAGCTTTCAGGGCTGGCACCTTTAGTGTAGGAGCAATCGCTGGACGTTCGCAATTTCGGTGTTGAGCTCTGGCCAGATTGAGCAGGAGAGGCTGAGTACGTTGGAAGTTTTAGTAGGCTAAACAAGTTCAGAGCCCAAGTGTTTGTGGTTCGTTTGAGAGGTTACCAGTGGGAGATGAGGACCAGCAAGAGCTTTCAGGGCTGGCACCTTTAGTGTAGGAGCAATCGCTGGACGTTCGCAATTTCGGTGTTGAGCTCTGGCCAGATTGAGCAGGAGAGCCTGTGTACGTTGGAAGTTTTAGTAGGCTAAACAAGTTCAGAGCCCAAGTGTTTGTGGTTCATTTGAGAGGTTACCAGTGGGAGATGAGGACCAGCAAGAGCTTTCAGGGCTGGCACCTTTAGTGTAGGAGCAATCGCTGGACGTTCGCAATTTCGGTGTTGAGCTCTGGCCAGATTGAGCAGGAGAGGCAGTGTACGTTGGAAGTTTTAGTAGGCTAAACAAGTTCAGAGGCCAAGTGTTTGTGGTTCGTTTGAGAGGTTACCAGTGGGAGATGAGGACCAGCAAGAGCTTTCAGGGCTGGCACCTTTAGTGTAGGAGCAATCGCTGGACGTTCGCAATTTCGGTGTTGAGCTCTGGCCAGATTGAGCAGGAGAGGGAGTGTACGTTGGAAGTTTTAGTAGCCTAAACAAGTTCAGAGCCCAAGTGTTTGTGGTTCGTTTGAGAGGTTACCAGTGGGAGATGAGGACCAGCAAGAGCTTTCAGGGCTGGCACCTTTAGTGTAGGAGCAATCGCTGGACGTTCGCAATTTCGGTGTTGAGCTCTGGCCAGATTGAGCAGGAGAGGCTGTGTACGTTGGAAGTTTTAGTAGGCTAAACAAGTTCAGAGGCCAAGTGTTTGTGGTTCGTTTGAGAGGTTACCAGTGGGAGATGAGGAAAAGCAAGAGCTTTCAGGGCTGGCACCTTTAGTGTAGGAGCAATCGCTGGACGTTCGCAATTTCGGTGTTCAGCTCTGACATGAATTTGCGAAAGGAAGCGATTATACGTCTGGACCTTTGAGTGTATAAACAAGTTCAGAGCCCAAGTGTTTGTGGTTCGTTTGAGAGGTTACCAGTGGGAGATGAGGACCAGCAAGAGCTTTCAGGGCTGGCACCTTTAGTGTAGGAGCAATCGCTGGACGTTCGCAATTTCGGTGTTGAGCTCTGGCCAGATTGAGCAGGAGAGGGAGTGTACGTTGGAAGTTTTAGTAGCCTAAACAAGTTCAGAGGCCAAGTGTTTGTGGTTCGTTTGAGAGGTTACCAGTGGGAGATGAGGACCAGCAAGAGCTTTCAGGGCTGGCACCTTTAGTGTAGGAGCAATCGCTGGACGTTCGCAATTTCGGTGTTGAATTTTGGCCAGATTGAGCAGGAGAGGCTGTGTACATTGGAAGTTTTAGTAGGCTAAACAAGTTCAGAGGCCAAGTGTTTGTGGTTCGTTTGAGAGGTTACCAGTGGGAGATGAGGACCACCAAGAGCTTTCAGGGCTGGCACCTTTAGTGTAGGAGCAATCGCTGGACGCTCGCAATTTCGGTGTTGAGCTCTGACATGAATTAGCGAAAGGAAGCGATGATACGTCTGGACCTTTGAGTGTCTAAACAAGTTCAGAGTCCAAGTGTTTGTTGTTCATTTGAGAGTTTACCAGTGGGAGATGAGGACCAGCAAGAGCTTTCAGGGCTGGCACCTTTAGTGTAGGAGCAATCGCTGGACGTTCGCAATTTCGGTGTTGAGCTCTGGCCAGATTGAGCAGGAGAGGGAGTGTACGTTGGAAGTTTAAGTAGCCTAAGCAAGTTCAGAGGCCAAGTGTTTGTGGTTCATTTGAGAGGTTACCAGTGGGAGATGAGGACCAGCAAGAGCTTTCAGGGCTGGCACCTTTAGTGTAGGAGCAATCACTGGACGTTTGCAATTTCGGTGTTGAGCTCTGGCCAGATTGAGCAGGAGAGGCTGAGTACGTTGGAAGTTTTAGTAGGCTAAACAAGTTCAGAGCCCAAGTGTTTGTGGTTCGTTTGAGAGGTTACCAGTGGGAGATGAGGACCAGCAAGAGCTTTCAGGGCTGGCACCTTTAGTGTAGGAGCAATCGCTGGACGTTCGCAATTTCGGTGTTGAGCTCTGGCCAGATTGAGCAGGAGAGGCTGTGTACGTTGGAAGTTTTAGTAGGCTAAACAAGTTGAGAGCCCAAGTGTTTGTGGTTCGTTTGAGAGGTTACCAGTGGGAGATGAGGACCAGCAAGAGCTTTCAGGGCTGGCACCTTTAGTGTAGGAGCAATCGCTGGATGTTCGCAATTTCGGTGTTGAGCTCTGGCCAGATTGAGCAGGAGAGGCTGTGTACATTCGAAGTTTTAGTAGGCTAAACAAGTTCAGAGGCCAAGTGTTTGTGGTTCGTTTGAGAGGTTACCAGTGGGAGATGAGGACCAGCAAGAGCTTTCAGGGCTGGCACCTTTAGTGTAGGAGCAATCGCTGGACGTTCGCAATTTCGGTGTTGAGCTCTGGCCAGATTGAGCAGGAGAGCCTGTGTACGTTGGAAGTTTTAGTAGGCTAAACAAGTTCAGAGCCCAAGTGTTTGTGGTTCATTTGAGAGGTTACCAGTGGGAGATGAGGACCAGCAAGAGCTTTCAGGGCTGGCACCTTTAGTGTAGGAGCAATCGCTGGACGTTCGCAATTTCGGTGTTGAGCTCTGGCCAGATTGAGCAGGAGAGGCAGTGTACGTTGGAAGTTTTAGTAGGCTAAACAAGTTCAGAGGCCAAGTGTTTGTGGTTCGTTTGAGAGGTTACCAGTGGGAGATGAGGACCAGCAAGAGCTTTCAGGGCTGGCACCTTTAGTGTAGGAGCAATCGCTGGACGTTCGCAATTTCGGTGTTGAGCTCTGGCCAGATTGAGCAGGAGAGGGAGTGTACGTTGGAAGTTTTAGTAGCCTAAACAAGTTCAGAGCCCAAGTGTTTGTGGTTCGTTTGAGAGGTTACCAGTGGGAGATGAGGACCAGCAAGAGCTTTCAGGGCTGGCACCTTTAGTGTAGGAGCAATCGCTGGACGTTCGCAATTTCAGTGTTGAGCTCTGGCCAGATTGAGCAGGAGAGGCTGTGTACGTTGGAAGTTTTAGTAGGCTAAACAAGTTCAGAGGCCAAGTGTTTGTGGTTCGTTTGAGAGGTTACCAGTGGGAGATGAGGACAAGCAAGAGCTTTCAGGGCTGGCACCTTTAGTGTAGGAGCAATCGCGGGACGTTCGCAATTTCGGTGTTCAGCTCTGACATGAATTTGCGAAAGGAAGCGATTATACGTCTGGACCTTTGAGTGTATAAACAAGTTCAGAGCCCAAGTGTTTGTGGTTCGTTTGAGAGGTTACCAGTGGGAGATGAGGACCAGCAAGAGCTTTCAGGGCTGGCACCTTTAGTGTAGGAGCAATCGCTGGACGTTCGCAATTTCGGTGTTGAATTTTGGCCAGATTGAGCAGGAGAGGCTGTGTACATTGGAAGTTTTAGTAGGCTAAACAAGCTCAGAGCCCAGGTGTTTGTGGTTCGTTTGAGAGGTTACCAGTGGGAGATGAGGACCAGCAAGAGCTTTCAGGGCTGGCACCTTTAGTGTAGGAGCAATCGCCGGACGTTCGCAATTTCGGTGTTGAATTTTGGCCAGATTGAGCAGGAGAGGCTGTGTACATTGGAAGTTTTAGTAGGCTAAACAAGTTCAGAGGCCAAGTGTTTGTGGTTCGTTTGAGAGGTTACCAGTGGGAGATGAGGACCACCAAGAGCTTTCAGGGCTGGCACCTTTAGTGTAGGAGCAATCGCTGGACGTTCGCAATTTCGGTGTTGAGCTCTGGCCAGATTGAGCAGGAGAGGCTGTGTACATTGGAAGTTTTAGTAGGCTAAACAAGCTCAGAGCCCAGGTGTTTGTGGTTCGTTTGAGAGGTTACCAGTGGGAGATGAGGACCAGCAAGAGCTTTCAGGGCTGGCACCTTTAGTGTAGGAGCAATCGCTGGACGTTCGCAATTTCGGTGTTGAGCTCTGGCCAGATTGAGCAGGAGAGGGAGTGTACGTTGGAAGTTTTAGTAGCCTAAGCAAGTTCAGAGGCCAAGTGTTTGTGGTTCATTTGAGAGGTTACCAGTGGGAGATGAGGACCAGCAAGAGCTTTCAGGGCTGGCACCTTTAGTGTAGGAGCAATCACTGGACGTTTGCAATTTCGGTGTTGAGCTCTGGCCAGATTGAGCAGGAGAGGCTGAGTACGTTGGAAGTTTTAGTAGGCTAAACAAGTTCAGAGCCCAAGTGTTTGTGGTTCGTTTGAGAGGTTACCAGTGGGAGATGAGGACCAGCAAGAGCTTTCAGGGCTGGCACCTTTAGTGTAGGAGCAATCGCTGGACGTTCGCAATTTCGGTGTTGAGCTCTGGCCAGATTGAGCAGGAGAGGCTGTGTACGTTGGAAGTTTTAGTAGGCTAAACAAGTTGAGAGCCCAAGTGTTTGTGGGTAGGGTTCGTTTGAGAGGTTACCAGTGGGAGATGAGGACCAGCAAGAGCTTTCAGGGCTGGCACCTTTAGTGTAGGAGCAATCGCTGGATGTTCGCAATTTCGGTGTTGACTTTTGGCCAGATTGAGCAGGAGAGGCTGTGTACATTCGAAGTTTTAGTAGGCTAAACAAGTTCAGAGGCCAAGTGTTTGTGGTTCGTTTGAGAGGTTACCAGTGGGAGATGAGGACCAGCAAGAGCTTTCAGGGCTGGCACCTTTAGTGTAGGAGCAATCGCTGGACGTTCGCAATTTCGGTGTTGAGCTCTGGCCAGATTGAGCAGGAGAGCCTGTGTACGTTGGAAGTTTTAGTAGGCTAAACAAGTTCAGAGCCCAAGTGTTTGTGGTTCATTTGAGAGGTTACCAGTGGGAGATGAGGACCAGCAAGAGCTTTCAGGGCTGGCACCTTTAGTGTAGGAGCAATCGCTGGACGTTCGCAATTTCGGTGTTGAGCTCTGGCCAGATTGAGCAGGAGAGGCAGTGTACGTTGGAAGTTTTAGTAGGCTAAACAAGTTCAGAGGCCAAGTGTTTGTGGTTCGTTTGAGAGGTTACCAGTGGGAGATGAGGACCAGCAAGAGCTTTCAGGGCTGGCACCTTTAGTGTAGGAGCAATCGCTGGACGTTCGCAATTTCGGTGTTGAGCTCTGGCCAGATTGAGCAGGAGAGGGAGTGTACGTTGGAAGTTTTAGTAGCCTAAACAAGTTCAGAGGCCAAGTGTTTGTGGTTCGTTTGAGAGGTTACCAGTGGGAGATGAGGACCAGCAAGAGCTTTCAGGGCTGGCACCTTTAGTGTAGGAGCAATCGCTGGACGTTCGCAATTTCGGTGTTGAGCTCTGGCCAGATTGAGCAGGAGAGGCTGTGTACGTTGGAAGTTTTAGTAGGCTAAACAAGTTCAGAGGCCAAGTGTTTGTGGTTCGTTTGAGAGGTTACCAGTGGGAGATGAGGACAAGCAAGAGCTTTCAGGGCTGGCACCTTTAGTGTAGGAGCAATCGCTGGACGTTCGCAATTTCGGTGTTCAGCTCTGACATGAATTTGCGAAAGGAAGCGATTATACGTCTGGACCTTTGAGTGTATAAACAAGTTCAGAGCCCAAGTGTTTGTGGTTCGTTTGAGAGGTTACCAGTGGGAGATGAGGACCAGCAAA
>NW_026776634.1:0-64819 GCF_030936135.1 Gavia stellata | reverse complement strand
TAATTTCGGTGTTGAGTAGCTCTGGCCAGATTGAGCAGGAGAGGCTGTGTACGTTGGAAGTTTTCATAGGCTAAACAAGTTCAGAGCCCAAGTGTTTGTGGTTCGTTGAGAGGTTACCAGTGGGAGATGAGGACCAGCAAGAGGTTTCAGGGCTGGCACCTTTAGTGTAGGAGCAATCGCCTGGACGTTCGCAATTTCGGTGTTGAGCTCTGGCCAGATTGAGCAGGAGAGGCTGTGTACGTTGGAAGTTTTGGTAGCTAAACAAGTTCAGAGCCCAAGTGTTTGTGGTTCGTTTGAGAGGTTACCAGTGGGTAGATGAGGACCAGCAAGAGCTTTCAGGGCTGGCACCTTTAGTGTAGGAGCAATCGCCGGACGTTCGCAATTTCGGTGTTGAGCTCTGGCCAGATTGAGCAGGAGAGGCTGTGTACGTTGGAAGTTTTGGTAGGCTAAACAAGTTCAGAGCCCAAGTGTTTGTGGTTCGTTTGAGAGGTTACCAGTGGGAGATGAGGACCAGCAAGAGCTTTCAGGGCTGGCACCTTTAGTGTAGGAGCAATCGCCGGACGTTCGCAATTTCGGTGTTGAGCTCTGGCCAGATTGAGCAGGAGAGGCTGTGTACGTTGGAAGTTTTGGTAGGCTAAACAAGTTCACAGCCCAAGTGTTTGTGGTTCGTTTGAGAGGTTACCAGTGGGAGATGAGGACCAGCAAGAGCTTTCAGGGCTGGCACCTTTAGTGTAGGAGCAATCGCCGGACGTTCGCAATTTCGGTGTTGAGCTCTGGCCAGATTGAGCAGGAGAGGCTGTGTACGTTGGAAGTTTTGGTAGGCTAAACAAGTTCAGAGCCCAAGTGTTTGTGGTTCGTTTGAGAGGTTACCAGTGGGAGATGAGGACCAGCAAGAGCTTTCAGGGCTGGCACTTTAGTGTAGGAGCAATCGCCGGACGTTCGCAACTTCGGTGTTGAATTTTGGCCAGATTGAGCAGGAGAGGCTGTGTACGTTGGAAGTTTTAGTAGGCTAAACAAGTTTAGAGCCAAGTGTTTGTGGTTCGTTTGAGAGGTTACCAGTGGGAGATGAGGACCAGCAAGAGCTTTCAGGGCTGGCACCTTTAGTGTAGGAGCAATCGCTGGACGTTCGCAATTTCGGTGTTGAGCTCTGGCCAGATTGAGCAGGAGAGGCTGTGTACGTTGGAAGTTTTGGTAGGCTAAACAAGTTCAGAGCCCAAGTGTTTGTGGTTCGTTTGAGAGGTTACCAGTGGGAGATGAGGACCAGCAAGAGCTTTCAGGGCTGCCACCTTTAGTGTAGGGAGCAATCGCCGGACGTTCGCAATTTCGGTGTTGAGCTCTGGCCAGATTGAGCAGGAGAGGCTGTGTACGTTGGAAGTTTTGGTAGGCTAAACAAGTTCAGAGCCCAAGTGTTTGTGGTTCGTTTGAGAGGTTACCAGTGGGAGATGAGGACCAGCAAGAGCTTTCAGGGCTGGCACTTTAGTGTAGGAGCAATCGCCGGACGTTCGCAATTTCGGTGTTGAGCTCTGGCCAGATTGAGCAGGAGAGGGAGTGTACGTTGGAAGTTTTAGTAGGCTAAACAAGTCAGAGCCCAAGTGTTTGTGGTTCGTTTGAGAGGTTACCAGTGGGAGATGAGGACCAGCAAGGGCTTTCAGCGCTGGCACCTTTAGTGTAGGAGCAATCGCCGGACGTTCGCAACTTTCGGTGTTGAATTTTGGCCGATTGAGCAGGAGAGGCTGTGTACGTTGGAAGTTTTAGTAGGCTAAACAAGTTCAGAGCCCAAGTGTTTGTGGTTCGTTTGAGAGGTTACCAGTGGGAGATGAGGACCAGCAAGAGCTTTCAGGGCTGGCACCTTTAGTGTAGGAGCAATCGCCGGACGTTCGCAACTTCGGTGTTGAATTTTGGCCAGATTGAGCAGGAGAGGCTGTGTACGTTGGAAGTTTTAGTAGGCTAAACAAGTTCAGAGCCCAAGTGTTTGTGGTTCGTTTGAGAGGTTACCAGTGGGAGATGAGGACCAGCAAGAGCTTTCAGGGCTGGCACCTTTAGTGTAGGAGCAATCGCCGGACGTTCGCAATTTCGGTGTTGAGCTCTGGCCAGATTGAGCAGGAGAGGCTGTGTACGTTGGAAGTTTTGGTAGGCTAAACAAGTTCAGAGCCCAAGTGTTTGTGGTTCGTTTGAGAGGTTACCAGTGGGAGATGAGGACCAGCAAGAGCTTTCAGGGCTGGCACCTTTAGTGTAGGAGCAATCGCCGGACGTTTCGCAATTTCGGTGTTGAGCTCTGGCCAGATTGAGCAGGAGAGGCTGTGTACGTTGGAAGTTTTGGTAGGCTAAACAAGTTCAGAGCCCAAGTGTTTGTGGTTCGTTTGAGAGGTTACCAGTGGGAGATGAGGACCAGCAAGAGGTTTCAGGGCTGGCACCTTTAGTGTAGGAGCAATCGCCGGACGTTCGCAATTTCGGTGTTCAGCTCTGGCCAGATTGAGCAGGAGAGGCTGTGTACGTTGGAAGTTTTCGTAGGCTAAACAAGTTCAGAGCCCAAGTGTTTGTGGTTCGTTTGAGAGGTTACCAGTGGGAGATGAGGACCAGCAAGAGCTTTCAGGGCTGGCACCTTTAGTGTAGGAGCAATCGCCGGACGTTCGCAATTTCGGTGTTGAGCTCTGGCCAGATTGAGCAGGAGAGGCTGTGTACGTTGGAAGTTTTTGTAGGCTAAACAAGTCAGAGCCCAAGTGTTTGTGGTTCGTTTGAGAGGTTACCAGTGGGAGATGAGGACCAGCAAGAGCTTTCAGGGCTGGCACCTTTAGTGTAGGAGCAATCGCCGGACGTTCGCAATTTCGGTGTTGAGCTCTGGCCAGATTGAGCAGGAGAGGCTGTGTACGTTGGAAGTTTTGTAGGCTAAACAAGTTCAGAGCCCAAGTGTTTGTGGTTCGTTTGAGAGGTTACCAGTGGGAGATGAGGACCAGCAAGAGCTTTCAGGGCTGGCACCTTTAGTGTAGGAGCAATCGCCGGACGTTCGCAATTTCGGTGTTGAGCTCTGGCCAGATTGAGCAGGAGAGGCTGTGTACGTTGGAAGTTTTAGTAGGCTAAACAAGTTCAGAGCCCAAGTGTTTGTGGTTCGTTTGAGAGGTTACCAGTGGGAGATGAGGACCAGCAAGGGCTTTCAGCGCTGGCACCTTTAGTGTAGGAGCAATCGCCGGACGTTCGCAACTTCGGTGTTGAATTTTGGCCGATTGAGCAGGAGAGGCTGTGTACGTTGGAAGTTTTGGTAGGCTAAACAAGTTCAGAGCCCAAGTGTTTGTGGTTCGTTTGAGAGGTTACCAGTGGGAGATGAGGACCAGCAAGAGCTTTCAGGGCTGGCACCTTTAGTGTAGGAGCAATCGCTGGACGTTCGCAATTTCGGTGTTGAGCTCTGGCCAGATTGAGCAGGAGAGGCTGTGTACGTTGGAAGTTTTAGTAGGCTAAACAAGTTCAGAGCCCAAGTGTTTGTGGTTCGTTTGAGAGGTTACCAGTGGAGATGAGGACCAGCAAGAGCTTTCAGGGCTGGCACCTTTAGTGTAGGAGCAATCGCCGGGACGTTCGCAACTTCAGGTGTTGAGCTCTGGCCAGATTGAGCAGGAGAGGCTGTGTACGTTGGAAGTTTTGGTAGGCTAAACAAGTTCAGAGCCCAAGTGTTTGTGGTTCCGTTTGAGAGGTTACCAGTGGGAGATGAGGACCAGCAAGAGCTTTCAGGGCTGGCACCTTTAGTGTAGGAGCAATCGCCGGACGTTCGCAATTTCGGTGTTGAGCTCTGGCCAGATTGAGCAGGAGAGGCTGTGTACGTTGGAAGTTTTCATAGGCTAAACAAGTTCAGAGCCCAAGTGTTTGTGGTTCGTTTGAGAGGTTACCAGTGGGAGATGAGGACCAGCAAGAGGTTTCAGGGCTGGCACCTTTAGTGTAGGAGCAATCGCCGGACGTTCGCAATTTCGGTGTTGAGCTCTGGCCAGATTGAGCAGGAGGAGGCTGTGTACGTTGGAAGTTTTGGTAGGCTAAACAAGTTCAGAGCCCAAGTGTTTGTGGTTCGTTTGAGAGGTTACCAGTGGGAGATGAGGACCAGCAAGAGCTTTCAGGGCTGGCACCTTTAGTGTAGGAGCAATCGCCGGACGTTCGCAATTTCGGTGTTGAGCTCTGGCCAGATTGAGCAGGAGAGGCTGTGTACGTTGGAAGTTTTTGTAGGCTAAACAAGTTCAGAGCCCAAGTGTTTGTGGTTCGTTTGAGAGGTTACCAGTGGGAGATGAGGACCAGCAAGAGCTTTCAGGGCTGGCACCTTTAGTGTAGGAGCAATCGCCGGACGTTCGCAATTTCGGTGTTGAGCTCTGGCCAGATTGAGCAGGAGAGGCTGTGTACGTTGGAAGTTTTGGTAGGCTAAACAAGTTCACAGCCCAAGTGTTTGTGGTTCGTTTGAGAGGTTACCAGTGGGAGATGAGGACCAGCAAGAGCTTTCAGGGCTGGCACCTTTAGTGTAGGAGCAATCGCCGGACGTTCGCAATTTCGGTGTTGAGCTCTGGCCAGATTGAGCAGGAGAGGCTGTGTACGTTGGAAGTTTTCATAGGCTAAACAAGTTCAGAGCCCAAGTGTTTGTGGTTCGTTTGAGAGGTTACCAGTGGGAGATGAGGACCAGCAAGAGCTTTCAGGGCTGGCACTTTAGTGTAGGAGCAATCGCCGGACGTTCGCAATTTCGGTGTTGAGCTCTGGCCAGATTGAGCAGGAGAGGGAGTGTACGTTGGAAGTTTTTGTAGGCTAAACAAGTTCAGAGCCCAAGTGTTTGTGGTTCGTTTGAGAGGTTACCAGTGGGAGATGAGGACCAGCAAGGCTTTCAGCGCTGGCACCTTTAGTGTAGGAGCAATCGCCGGACGTTCGCAACTTCGGTGTTGAATTTTGGCCGATTGAGCAGGAGAGGCTGTGTACGTTGGAAGTTTTGGTAGGCTAAACAAGTTCAGAGCCCAAGTGTTTGTGGTTCGTTTGAGAGGTTACCAGTGGGAGATGAGGACCAGCAAGAGCTTTCAGGGCTGGCACCTTTAGTGTAGGAGCAATCGCTGGACGTTCGCAATTTCGGTGTTGAGCTCTGGCCAGATTGAGCAGGAGAGGCTGTGTACGTTGGAAGTTTTGGTAGGCTAAACAAGTTCAGAGCCCAAGTTTTTGTGGTTCGTTTGAGAGGTTACCAGTGGGAGATGAGGACCAGCAAGAGCTTTCAGGGCTGGCACCTTTAGTGTAGGAGCAATCGCCGGACGTTCGCAATTTCGGTGTTGAGCTCTGGCCAGATTGAGCAGGAGAGGGAGTGTACGTTGGAAGTTTTAGTAGGCCTAAACAAGTTCAGAGCCCAAGTGTTTGTGGTTCGTTTGAGAGGTTACCAGTGGGAGATGAGGACCAGCAAGGGCTTTCAGGGCTGGCACCTTTAGTGTAGGAGCAATCGCCGGACGTTCGCAACTTCGGTGTTGAATTTGGCCGATTGAGCAGGAGAGGCTGTGTACGTTGGAAGTTTTGGTAGGCTAAACAAGTTCAGAGCCCAAGTGTTTGTGGTTCGTTTGAGAGGGTTACCAGTGGGAGATGAGGACCAGCAAGAGCTTTCAGGGCTGGCACCTTTAGTGTAGGAGCAATCGCTGGACGTTCGCAATTTCGGTGTTGAGCTCTGGCCAGATTGAGCAGGAGAGGCTGTGTACGTTGGAAGTTTTGGTAGGCTAAACAAGTTCAGAGCCCAAGTGTTTGTGGTTCGTTTGAGAGGTTACCAGTGGGAGATGAGGACCAGCAAGAGCTTTCAGGGCTGGCACCTTTAGTGTAGGAGCAATCGCCGGACGTTCGCAACTTCGGTGTTGAGCTCTGGCCAGATTGAGCAGGAGAGGCTGTGTACGTTGGAAGTTTTGGTAGGCTAAACAAGTTCAGAGCCCAAGTGTTTGTGGTTCCTTTGAGAGGTTACCAGTGGGAGATGAGGACCAGCAAGAGCTTTCAGGGCTGGCACCTTTAGTGTAGGAGCAATCGCCGGACGTTCGCAATTTCGGTGTTGAGCTCTGGCCAGATTGAGCAGGAGAGGCTGTGTACGTTGGAAGTTTTCATAGGCTAAACAAGTTCAGAGCCCAAGTGTTTGTGGTTCGTTTGAGAGGTTACCAGTGGGAGATGAGGACCAGCAAGAGCTTTCAGGGCTGGCACCTTTAGTGTAGGAGCAATCGCCGGACGTTCGCAATTTCGGTGTTGAGCTCTGGCCAGATTGAGCAGGAGAGGCTGTGTACGTTGGAAGTTTTGGTAGGCTAAACAAGTTCAGAGCCCAAGTGTTTGTGGTTCGTTTGAGAGGTTACCAGTGGGAGATGAGGACCAGCAAGAGCTTTCAGGGCTGGCACCTTTAGTGTAGGAGCAATCGCCGGACGTTCGCAATTTCGGTGTTGAGCTCTGGCCAGATTGTGATTGAGCAGGAGAGGCTGTGTACGTTGGAAGTTTTGGTAGGCTAAACAAGTTCAGAGCCCAAGTGTTTGTGGTTCGTTTGAGAGGTTACCAGTGGGAGATGAGGACCAGCAAGAGCTTTCAGGGCTGGCACCTTTAGTGTAGGAGCAATCGCCGGACGTTCGCAATTTCGGTGTTGAGCTCTGGCCAGATTGAGCAGGAGAGGCTGTGTACGTTGGAAGTTTTGGTAGGCTAAACAAGTTCACAGCCCAAGTGTTTGTGGTTCGTTTGAGAGGTTACCAGTGGGAGATGAGGACCAGCAAGAGCTTTCAGGGCTGGCACCTTTAGTGTAGGAGCAATCGCCGGACGTTCGCAATTTCGGTGTTGAGCTCTGGCCAGATTGAGCAGGAGAGGCTGTGTACGTTGGAAGTTTTGGTAGGCTAAACAAGTTCAGAGCCCAAGTGTTTGTGGTTCGTTTGAGAGGTTACCAGTGGAGATGAGGACCAGCAAGAGCTTTCAGGGCTGGCACTTTAGTGTAGGAGCAATCGCCGGACGTTCGCAATTTCGGTGTTGAGCTCTGGCCAGATTGAGCAGGAGAGGGAGTGTACGTTGGAAGTTTTGGTAGGCTAAACAAGTTCAGAGCCCAAGTGTTTGTGGTTCGTTTGAGAGGTTACCAGTGGGAGATGAGGACCAGCAAGGGTTTTCAGCGCTGGCACCTTTAGTGTAGGAGCAATCGCCGGACGTTCGCAACTTCGGTGTTGAATTTTGGCCGATTGAGCAGGAGAGGCTGTGTACGTTGGAAGTTTTGGTAGGCTAAACAAGTTCAGAGCCCAAGTGTTTGTGGTTCGTTTGAGAGGTTACCAGTGGGAGATGAGGACCAGCAAGAGCTTTCAGGGCTGGCACCTTTAGTGTAGGAGCAATCGCTGGACGTTCGCAATTTCGGTGTTGAGCTCTGGCCAGATTGAGCAGGAGAGGCTGTGTACGTTGGAAGTTTTGGTAGGCTAAACAAGTTCAGAGCCCAAGTTTTTGTGGTTCGTTTGAGAGGTTACCAGTGGGAGATGAGGACCAGCAAGAGCTTTCAGGGCTGGCACCTTTAGTGTAGGAGCAATCGCCGGACGTTCGCAATTTCGGTGTTGAGCTCTGGCCAGATTGAGCAGGAGAGGGAGTGTACGTTGGAAGTTTTAGTAGGCTAAACAAGTTCAGAGCCCAAGTGTTTGTGGTTCGTTTGAGAGGTTACCAGTGGGAGATGAGGACCAGCAAGGGCTTTCAGGGCTGGCACCTTTAGTGTAGGAGCAATCGCCGGACGTTCGCAACTTCGGTGTTGAATTTTGGCCGATTGAGCAGGAGAGGCTGTGTACGTTGGAAGTTTTGGTAGGCTAAACAAGTTCAGAGCCCAAGTGTTTGTGGTTCGTTTGAGAGGTTACCAGTGGGAGATGAGGACCAGCAAGAGCTTTCAGGGCTGGCACCTTTAGTGTAGGAGCAATCGCCGGACGTTCGCAATTCCGGTGTTGAGCTCTGGCCAGATTGAGCAGGAGAGGCTGTGTACGTTGGAAGTTTTAGTAGGCTAAACAAGTTCAGAGCCCAAGTGTTTGTGGTTCGTTTGAGAGGTTACCAGTGGGAGATGAGGACCAGCAAGAGCTTTCAGGGCTGGCACCTTTAGTGTAGGAGCAATCGCTGGACGTTCGCAATTTCGGTGTTGAGCTCTGGCCAGATTGAGCAGGAGAGGCTGTGTACGTTGGAAGTTTTGGTAGGCTAAACAAGTTCAGAGCCCAAGTGTTTGTGGTTCGTTTGAGAGGTTACCAGTGGGAGATGAGGACCAGCAAGAGCTTTCAGGGCTGGCACCTTTAGTGTAGGAGCAATCGCTGGACGTTCGCAACTTCGGTGTTGAATTTTGGCCAGATTGAGCAGGAGAGGCTGTGTACGTTGGAAGTTTTAGTAGGCTAAACAAGTTTAGAGCCCAAGTGTTTTTGGTTCCTTTGAGAGGTTACCAGTGGGAGATGAGGACCAGCAAGAGCTTTCAGGGCTGGCACCTTTAGTGTAGGAGCAATCGCCGGACGTTCGCAATTTCGGTGTTGAGCTCTGGCCAGATTGAGCAGGAGAGGCTGTGTACGTTGGAAGTTTTGGTAGGCTAAACAAGTTCAGAGCCCAAGTGTTTGTGGTTCGTTTGAGAGGTTACCAGTGGGAGATGAGGACCAGCAAGAGCTTTCAGGGCTGGCACCTTTAGTGTAGGAGCAATCGCCGGACGTTCGCAATTTCGGTGTTGAGCTCTGGCCAGATTGAGCAGGAGAGGCTGTGTACGTGGGAAGTTTTGGTAGGCTAAACAAGTTCAGAGCCCAAGTGTTTGTGGTTCGTTTGAGAGGTTACCAGTGGGAGATGAGGACCAGCAAGAGCTTTCAGGGCTGGCACCTTTAGTGTAGGAGCAATCGCCGGACGTTCGCAATTTCGGTGTTGAGCTCTGGCCAGATTAAGCAGGAGAGGGAGTGTACGTTGGAAGTTTTAGTAGGCTAAACAAGTTCCGAGCCCAAGTGTTTGTGGTTCGTTTGAGAGGTTACCAGTGGGAGATGAGGACCAGCAAGGGCTTTCAGGGCTGGCACCTTTAGTGTAGGAGCAATCGCCGGACGTTCGCAATTTCGGTGTTGAATTTTGGCCAGATTGAGCAGGAGAGGGAGTGTACGTTGGAAGTTTTGGTAGGCTAAACAAGTTCAGAGCCCAAGTATTTGTGGTTCGTTTGAGAGGTTACCAGTGGGAGATGAGGACCAGCAAGAGCTTTCAGGGCTGGCACCTTTAGTGTAGGAGCAATCGCCGGACGTTCGCAATTTCGGTGTTGAGCTCTGGCCAGATTGAGCAGGAGAGGCTGTGTACGTTGGAAGTTTTAGTAGGCTAAACAAGTTCAGAGCCCAAGTGTTTGTGGTTCGTTTGAGAGGTTACCAGTGGGAGATGAGGACCAGCAAGAGCTTTCAGGGCTGGCACCTTTAGTGTAGGAGCAATCGCTGGACGTTCGCAATTTCGGTGTTGAGCTCTGGCCAGATTGAGCAGGAGAGGCTGTGTACATTGGAAGTTTTCGTAGGCTAAACAAGTTCAGAGCCCAAGTGTTTGTGGTTCGTTTGAGAGGTTACCAGTGGGAGATGAGGACCAGCAAGAGCTTTCAGGGCTGGCACCTTTAGTGTAGGAGCAATCGCCGGACGTTCGCAATTTCGGTGTTGAATTTCGGGCAGATTGAGCAGGAGAGGCTGTGTACGTTGGAAGTTTTAGTAGCCTAAACAAGTTCAGAGCCCAAGTGTTTGTGGTTCGTTTTAGAGGATACCAGTGGGAGATGAGGACCAGCAAGAGCTTTCAGGGCTGGCACCTTTAGTGTAGGAGCAATCGCTGGACGTTCGCAATTTCGGTGTTGAGCTCTGGCCAGATTGAGCAGGAGGGGCTGTGTACGTTGGAAGTTTTGGTAGGCTAAACAAGTTCAGAGCCCAAGTGTTTGTGGTTCGTTTGAGAGGTTACCAGTGGGAGATGAGGACCAGCAAGAGCTTCAGGGCTGGCACCTTTAGTGTAGGAGCAATCGCCGGACGTTCGCAATTTCGGTGTTGAGATCTGGCCAGATTGAGCAGGAGAGGCTGTGTACGTTGGAAGTTTTAGTAGGCTAAACAAGTTCAGAGCCCAAGTGTTTGTGGTTCGTTTGAGAGGTTACCAGTGGGAGATGAGGACCAGCAAGGGCTTTCAGCGCTGGCACCTTTAGTGTAGGAGCAATCGCCGGACGTTCGCAACTTCGGTGTTGAATTTGGCCGATTGAGCAGGAGAGGCTGTGTACGTTGGAAGTTTTGGTAGGCTAAACAAGTTCAGAGCCCAAGTGTTTGTGGTTCGTTTGAGAGGTTACCAGTGGGAGATGAGGACCAGCAAGAGCTTTCAGGGCTGGCACCTTTAGTGTAGGAGCAATCGCTGGACGTTCGCAATTTCGGTGTTGAGCTCTGGCCAGATTGAGCAGGAGAGGCTGTGTACGTTGGAAGTTTTAGTAGGCTAAACAAGTTCAGAGCCCAAGTGTTTGTGGTTCGTTTGAGAGGTTACCAGTGGGAGATGAGGACCAGCAAGAGCTTTCAGGGCTGGCACCTTTAGTGTAGGAGCAATCGCCGGACGTTCGCAACTTTGGTGTTGAATTTTGGCCGATTGAGCAGGAGAGGCTGTGTACGTTGGAAGTTTTGGTAGGCTAAACAAGTTCAGAGCCCAAGTGTTTGTGGTTCGTTTGAGAGGTTACCAGTGGGAGATGAGGACCAGCAAGAGCTTTCAGGGCTGGCACCTTTAGTGTAGGAGCAATCGCCGGACGTTCGCAATTTCGGTGTTGAGCTCTGGCCAGATTGAGCAGGAGAGGCTGTGTACGTTGGAAGTTTTAGTACGCTAAACAAGTTCAGAGCCCAAGTGTTTGTGGTTCGTTTGAGAGGTTACCAGTGGGAGATGAGGACCAGCAAGAGCTTTCAGGGCTGGCACCTTTAGTGTAGGAGCAATCGCTGGACGTTCGCAATTTCGGTGTTGAGCTCTGGCCAGATTGAGCAGGAGAGGCTGTGTACTTTGGAAGTTTTGGTAGGCTAAACAAGTTCAGAGCCCAAGTGTTTGTGGTTCGTTTGAGAGGTTACCAGTGGGAGATGAGGACCAGCAAGAGCTTTCAGGGCTGGCACCTTTAGTGTAGGAGCAATCGCCGGACGTTCGCAACTTCGGTGTTGAATTTTGGCCAGATTGAGCAGGAGAGGCTGTGTACGTTGGAAGTTTTAGTAGGCTAAACAAGTTTAGAGCCCAAGTGTTTTTGGTTCCTTTGAGAGGTTACCAGTGGGAGATGAGGACCAGCAAGAGCTTTCAGGGCTGGCACCTTTAGTGTAGGAGCAATCGCTGGACGTTCGCAATTTCGGTGTTGAGCTCTGGCCAGATTGAGCAGGAGAGGCTGTGTACGTTGGAAGTTTTGGTAGGCTAAACAAGTTCAGAGCCCAAGTGTTTGTGGTTCATTTGAGAGGTTACCAGTGGGAGATGAGGACCAGCAAGAGCTTTCAGGGCTGGCACCTTTAGTGTAGGAGCAATCGCCGGACGTTCGCAATTTCGGTGTTGAGCTCTGGCCAGATTGAGCAGGAGAGGCTGTGTACGTTGGAAGTTTTGGTAGGCTAAACAAGTTCAGAGCCCAAGTGTTTGTGGTTCGTTTGAGAGGTACCAGTGGGAGATGAGGACCAGCAAGAGCTTTCAGGCCTGGCACTTTAGTGTAGGAGCAATCGCCGGACGTTCGCAATTTCGGTGTTGAGCTCTGGCCAGATTAAGCAGGAGAGGGAGTGTACGTTGGAAGTTTTCGTAGGCTAAACAAGTTCAGAGCCCAAGTGTTTGTGGTTCGTTTGAGAGGTTACCAGTGGGAGATGAGGACCAGCAAGGGCTTTCAGGGCTGGCACCTTTAGTGTAGGAGCAATCGCCGGACGTTCGCAACTTCGGTGTTGAATTTTGGCCAGATTGAGCAGGAGAGGGAGTGTACGTTGGAAGTTTTGGTAGGCTAAACAAGTTCAGAGCCCAAGTGTTTGTGGTTCGTTTGAGAGGTTACCAGTGGGAGATGAGGACCAGCAAGAGCTTTCAGGGCTGGCACCTTTAGTGTAGGAGCAATCGCCGGACGTTCGCAATTTCGGTGTTGAGCTCTGGCCAGATTGAGCAGGAGAGGCTGTGTACGTTGGAAGTTTTAGTAGGCTAAACAAGTTCAGAGCCCAAGTGTTTGTGGTTCGTTTGAGAGGTTACTAGTGGGAGATGAGGACCAGCAAGAGGTTTCAGGGCTGGCACCTTTAGTGTAGGAGCAATCGCTGGACGTTCGCAATTTCGGTGTTGAGCTCTGGCCAGATTGAGCAGGAGAGGCTGTGTACATTGGAAGTTTTCGTAGGCTAAACAAGTTCAGAGCCCAAGTGTTTGTGGTTCGTTTGAGAGGTTACCAGTGGGAGATGAGGACCAGCAAGAGCTTTCAGGGCTGGCACCTTTAGTGTAGGAGCAATCGCCGGACGTTCGCAATTTCGGTGTTGAATTTCGGGCAGATTGAGCAGGAGAGGCTGTGTACGTTGGAAGTTTTAGTAGGCTAAACAAGTTCAGAGCCCAAGTGTTTGTGGTTCGTTTTAGAGGATACCAGTGGGAGATGAGGACCAGCAAGAGCTTTCAGGGCTGGCACCTTTAGTGTAGGAGCAATCGCCGGACGTTCGCAATTTCGGTGTTGAGCTCTGGCCAGATTGAGCAGGAGAGGCTGTGTACGTTGGAAGTTTTGGTAGGCTAAACAAGTTTAGAGCCCAAGTGTTTTTGGTTCCTTTGAGAGGTTACCAGTGGGAGATGAGGACCAGCAAGAGCTTTCAGGGCTGGCACCTTTAGTGTAGGAGCAATCGCCGGATGTTCGCAATTTCGGTGTTGAGCTCTGGCCAGATTGAGCAGGAGAGGGAGTGTACGTTGGAAGTTTTCGTAGGCTAAACAAGTTCAGAGCGCAAGTGTTTGTGGTTCGTTTGAGAGGTTACCAGTGGGAGATGAGGACCAGCAAGAGCTTTCAGGGCTGGCACCTTTAGTGTAGGAGCAATCGCCGGACGTTCGCAATTTCGGTGTTGAGCTCTGGCCAGATTGAGCAGGAGAGGCTGTGTACGTTGGAAGTTTTGGTAGGCTAAACAAGTTCAGAGCCCAAGTGTTTGTGGTTCCTTTGAGAGGTTACCAGTGGGAGATGAGGACCAGCAAGAGCTTTCAGGGCTGCCACCTTTAGTGTAGGAGCAATCGCCGGACGTTCGCAATTTCGGTGTTGAGCTCTGGCCAGATTGAGCAGGAGAGGCTGTGTACGTTGGAAGTTTTAGTAGGCTAAACAAGTTCAGAGCCCAAGTGTTTGTGGTTCGTTTGAGAGATTACCAGTGGGAGATGAGGACCAGCAAGGGCTTTCAGGGCTGGCACCTTTAGTGTAGGAGCAATCGCTGGACGTTCGCAATTTCGGTGTTGAGCTCTGGCCAGATTGAGCAGGAGAGGCTGTGTACGTTGGAAGTTTTAGTAGGCTAAACAAGTTCAGAGCCCAAGTGTTTGTGGTTCGTTTGAGAGGTTACCAGTGGGAGATGAGGACCAGCAAGAGCTTTCAGGGCTGGCACCTTTAGTGTAGGAGCAATCGCTGGACGTTCGCAATTTCGGTGTTGAGCTCTAGCCAGATTGAGCAGGAGAGGCTGTGTACGTTGGAAGTTTTCGTAGGCTAAACAAGTTCAGAGCCCAAGTGTTTGTGGTTCGTTTGAGAGGTTACCAGTGGGAGATGAGGACCAGCAAGAGCTTTCAGGGCTGGCACCTTTAGTGTAGGAGCAATCACCGGACGTTCGCAATTTCGGTGTTGAGCTCTGGCCAGATTGAGCAGGAGAGGCTGTGTACGTTGGAAGTTTTAGTAGGCTAAACAAGTTCAGAGCCCAAGTGTTTGTGGTTCGTTTGAGAGGTTACCAGTGGGAGATGAGGACCAGCAAGAGCTTTCAGGGCTGGCACCTTTAGTGTAGGAGCAATCGCCGGACGTTCGCAATTTCGGTGTTGAGCTCTGGCCAGATTTAGCGGGAGAGGCTGTGTACGTTGGAAGTTTTGGTAGGCTAAACAAGTTCAGAGCCCAAGTGTTTGTGGTTCGTTTGAGAGGTTACCAGTGGGAGATGAGGACCAGCAAGAGCTTTCAGGGCTGGCACCTTTAGTGTAGGAGCAATCGCCGGACGTTCGCAATTTCGGTGTTGAGCTCTAGCCAGATTGAGCAGGAGAGGCTGTGTACGTTGGAAGTTCTAGTAGGCTAAACAAGTTCAGAGCCCAAGTGTTTGTGGTTCGTTTGAGAGGTTACCAGTGGGAGATGAGGACCAGCAAGAGCTTTCAGGGCTGGCACCTTTAGTGTAGGAGCAATCGCCGGACGTTCGCAATTTCGGTGTTGAGCTCTGGCCAGATTGAGCAGGAGAGGCTGTGTACGTTGGAAGTTTTAGTAGGCTAAACAAGTTCAGAGTCCAAGTGTTTGTGGTTCGTTTGAGAGGTTACCAGTGGGAGATGAGGACCAGCAAGAGCTTTCAGGGCTGGCACCTTTAGTGTAGGAGCAATCGCCGGACGTTCGCAATTTCGGTGTTGAGCTCTGGCCAGATTGAGCAGGAGAGGCTGTGTACGTTGGAAGTTTTAGTAGGCTAAACAAGTTCAGAGCCCAAGTGTTTGTGGTTCGTTTGAGAGGTTACCAGTGGGAGATGAGGACCAGCAAGAGCTTTCAGGGCTGGCACCTTTAGTGTAGGAGCAATCGCCGGACGTTCGCAATTTCGGTGTTGAGCTCTGGCCAGATTGAGCAGGAGAGGCTGTGTACGTTGGAAGTTTTCATAGGCTAAACAAGTTCAGAGCCCAAGTGTTTGTGGTTCGTTTGAGAGGTTACCAGTGGGAGATGAGGACCAGCAAGAGCTTTCAGGGCTGGCACCTTTAGTGTAGGAGCAATCGCTGGACGTTCGCAATTTCGGTGTTGAGCTCTGGCCAGATTGAGCAGGAGAGGCTGTGTACGTTGGAAGTTTTGGTAGGCTAAACAAGTTCAGAGCCCAAGTGTTTGTGGTTCGTTTGAGAGGTTACCAGTGGGAGATGAGGACCAGCAAGAGCTTTCAGGGCTGGCACCTTTAGTGTAGGAGCAATCGCCGGACGTTCGCAATTTCGGTGTTGAGCTCTGGCCAGATTGAGCAGGAGAGGCTGTGTACGTTGGAAGTTTTGGTAGGCTAAACAAGTTCACAGCCCAAGTGTTTGTGGGTTCGTTTGAGAGGTTACCAGTGGGAGATGAGGACCAGCAAGAGCTTTCAGGGCTGGCACCTTTAGTGTAGGAGCAATCGCTGGACGTTCGCAATTTCGGTGTTGCGCTCTGGCCAGATTGAGCAGGAGAGGCTGTGTACGTTGGAAGTTTTGGTAGGCTAAACAAGTTCAGAGCCCAAGTGTTTGTGGTTCGTTTGAGAGGTTACCAGTGGGAGATGAGGACCAGCAAGAGCTTTCAGGGCTGGCACCTTTAGTGTAGGAGCAATCGCCGGACGTTCGCAATTTCGGTGTTGAGCTCTGGCCAGATTGAGCAGGAGAGGCTGTGTACGTGGGAAGTTTTGGTAGGCTAAACAAGTTCAGAGCCCAAGTGTTTGTGGTTCGTTTGAGAGGTTACCAGTGGGAGATGAGGACCAGCAAGAGCTTTCAGGGCTGGCACTTTAGTGTAGGAGCAATCGCCGGACGTTCGCAATTTCGGTGTTGAGCTCTGGCCAGATTAAGCAGGAGAGGGAGTGTACGTTGGAAGTTTTAGTAGGCTAAACAAGTTCAGAGCCCAAGTGTTTGTGGTTCGTTTGAGAGGTTACCAGTGGGAGATGAGGACCAGCAAGGGCTTTCAGGGCTGGCACCTTTAGTGTAGGAGCAATCGCCGGACGTTCGCAACTTCGGTGTTGAATTTTGGCCAGATTGAGCAGGAGAGGGAGTGTACGTTGGAAGTTTTGGTAGGCTAAACAAGTTCAGAGCCCAAGTGTTTGTGGTTCGTTTGAGAGGTTACCAGTGGGAGATGAGGACCAGCAAGAGCTTTCAGGGCTGGCACCTTTAGTGTAGGAGCAATCGCCGGACGTTCGCAATTTCGGTGTTGAGCTCTGGCCAGATTGAGCAGGAGAGGCTGTGTACGTTGGAAGTTTTAGTAGGCTAAACAAGTTCAGAGCCCAAGTGTTTGTGGTTCGTTTGAGAGGGTACCAGTGGGAGATGAGGACCAGCAAGAGCTTTCAGGGCTGGCACCTTTAGTGTAGGAGCAATCGCTGGACGTTCGCAATTTCGGTGTTGAGCTCTGGCCAGATTGAGCAGGAGAGGGAGTGTACGTTGGAAGTTTTTGTAGGCTAAACAAGTTCAGAGCCCAAGTGTTTGTGGTTCGTTTGAGAGGTTACCAGTGGGAGATGAGGACCAGCAAGAGCTTTCAGGGCTGGCACCTTTAGTGTAGGAGCAATCGCTGGACGTTCGCAATTTCGGTGTTGAGCTCTGGCCAGATTGAGCAGGAGAGGCTGTGTACGTTGGAAGTTTTAGTAGGCTAAACAAGTTCAGAGCCCAAGTGTTTGTGGTTCGTTTGAGAGGTTACTAGTGGGAGATGAGGACCAGCAAGAGCTTTCAGGGCTGGCACCTTTAGTGTAGGAGCAATCGCCGGACGTTCGCAATTTCGGTGTTGAATTTCGGGCAGATTGAGCAGGAGAGGCTGTGTACGTTGTAAGTTTTAGTAGCCTAAACAAGTTCAGAGCCCAAGTGTTTGTGGTTCGTTTTAGAGGATACCAGTGGGAGATGAGGACCAGCAAGAGCTTTCAGGGCTGGCACCTTTAGTGTAGGAGCAATCGCTGGACGTTCGCAATTTCGGTGTTGAGCTCTGGCCAGATTGAGCAGGAGGGGCTGTGTACGTTGGAAGTTTTGGTAGGCTAAACAAGTTCAGAGCCCAAGTGTTTGTGGTTCGTTTGAGAGGTTACCAGTGGGAGATGACGACCAGCAAGAGCTTTCAGGGCTGGCACCTTTAGTGTAGGAGCAATCGCCGGATGTTCGCAATTTCGGTGTTGAGCTCTGGCCAGATTGAGCAGGAGAGGGAGTGTACGTTGGAAGTTTTAGCAGGCTAAACAAGTTCAGAGCGCAAGTGTTTGTGGTTCGTTTGAGAGGTTACCAGTGGGAGATGAGGACCAGCAAGAGCTTTCAGGGCTGGCACCTTTAGTGTAGGAGCAATCGCCGGACGTTCGCAATTTCGGTGTTGAGCTCTGGCCAGATTGAGCAGGAGAGGCTGTGTACGTTGGAAGTTTTAGTAGGCTAAACAAGTTCAGAGCCCAAGTGTTTGTGGTTCGTTTGAGAGGTTACCAGTGGGAGATGAGGACCAGCAAGAGCTTTCAGGGCTGCCACCTTTAGTGTAGGAGCAATCGCCGGACGTTCGCAATTTCGGTGTTGAGCTCTGGCCAGATTGAGCAGGAGAGGCTGTGTACGTTGGAAGTTTTAGTAGGCTAAACAAGTTCAGAGCCCAAGTGTTTGTGGTTCGTTTGAGAGATTACCAGTGGGAGATGAGGACCAGCAAGGGCTTTCAGGGCTGGCACCTTTAGTGTAGGAGCAATCGCCGGACGTTCGCAATTTCGGTGTTGAGCTCTGGCCAGATTGAGCAGGAGAGGCTGTGTACGTTGGAAGTTTTAGTAGGCTAAACAAGTTCAGAGCCCAAGTGTTTGTGGTTCGTTTGAGAGGTTACCAGTGGGAGATGAGGACCAGCAAGAGCTTTCAGGGCTGGCACCTTTAGTGTAGGAGCAATCGCCAGACGTTCACAATTTCGGTGTTGAGCTCTGGCCAGATTGAGCAGGAGAGGCTGTGTACGTTGGAAGTTTTAGTAGGCTAAACAAGTTCAGAGCCCAAGTGTTTGTGGTTCGTTTGAGAGGTTACCAGTGGGAGATGAGGACCAGCAAGAGCTTTCAGGGCTGGCACCTTTAGTGTAGGAGCAATCGCCGGACGTTCGCAATTTCGGTGTTGAGCTCTGGCCAGATTGAGCAGGAGAGGCTGTGTACGTTGGAAGTTTTAGTAGGCTAAACAAGTTCAGAGCCCAAGTGTTTGTGGTTCGTTTGAGAGGTTACCAGTGGGAGATGAGGACCAGCAAGAGCTTTCAGGGCTGGCACCTTTAGTGTAGGAGCAATCGCCGGACGTTCGCAATTTCGGTGTTGAGCTCTGGCCAGATTGAGCAGGAGAGGCTGTGTACGTTGGAATTTTTAGTAGGCTAAACAAGTTCAGAGCCCAAGTGTTTGTGGTTCGTTTGAGAGGTTACCAGTGGGAGATGAGGACCAGCAAGAGCTTTCAGGACTGGCACCTTTAGTGTAGGAGCAATCGCCGGACGTTCGCAATTTCGGTGTTGAGCTCTGGCCAGATTGAGCGGGGAGAGGCTGTGTACGTTGGAAGTTTTGGTAGGCTAAACAAGTTCAGAGCCCAAGTGTTTGTGGTTCGTTTGAGAGGTTACCAGTGGGAGATGAGGACCAGCAAGAGCTTTCAGGGCTGGCACCTTTAGTGTAGGAGCAATCGCCGGACGTTCGCAGTTTCGGTGTTGAGCTCTAGCCAGATTGAGCAGGAGAGGCTGTGTACGTTGGAAGTTCTAGTAGGCTAAACAAGTTCAGAGCCCAAGTGTTTGTGGTTCGTTTGAGAGGTTACCAGTGGGAGATGAGGACCAGCAAGAGCTTTCAGGGCTGGCACCTTTAGTGTAGGAGCAATCGCCGGACGTTCGCAATTTCGGTGTTGAGCTCTGGCCAGATTGAGCAGGAGAGGCTGTGTACGTTGGAAGTTTTAGTAGGCTAAACAAGTTCAGAGTCCAAGTGTTTGTGGTTCGTTTGAGAGGTTACCAGTGGGAGATGAGGACCAGCAAGAGCTTTCAGGGCTGGCACCTTTAGTGTAGGAGCAATCGCCGGACGTTCGCAATTTCGGTGTTGAGCTCTGGCCAGATTGAGCAGGAGAGGCTGTGTACGTTGGAAGTTTTAGTAGGCTAAACAAGTTCAGAGCCCAAGTGTTTGTGGTTCGTTTGAGAGGTTACCAGTGGGAGATGAGGACCAGCAAGAGCTTTCAGGGCTGGCACCTTTAGTGTAGGAGCAATCGCTGGACGTTCACAATTTCGGTGTTGAGCTCTGGCCAGATTGAGCAGGAGAGGGAGTGTACGTTGGAAGTTTTGGTAGGCTAAACAAGTTCAGAGCCCAAGTGTTTGTGGTTCGTTTGAGAGGTTACCAGTGGGAGATGAGGACCAGCAAGAGCTTTCAGGGCTGGCACCTTTAGTGTAGGAGCAATCGCC
The DNA here is from genome assembly GCF_030936135.1 of Gavia stellata. Classification (NCBI taxonomy): domain Eukaryota; kingdom Metazoa; phylum Chordata; class Aves; order Gaviiformes; family Gaviidae; genus Gavia; species Gavia stellata. The sequence continues at coordinate 45,657 of NW_026776634.1, read as the reverse complement.
AGACGTTCGCAACTTCGGTGTTGAATTTTGGCCAGATTGAGCAGGAGAGGCTGTGTACGTTGGAAGTTTTGGTAGGCTAAACAAGTTCAGAGCCCAAGTGTTTGTGGTTCGTTTGAGAGGTTACCAGTGGGAGATGAGGACCAGCAAGAGCTTTCAGGTCTGGCACCTTTAGTGTAGGAGCAATCGCCAGATGTTCGCAACTTCGGTGTTGAATTTTGGCCAGATTGAGCAGGAGAGGCTGTGTACGTTGGAAGTTTTAGTAGGCTAAACAAGTTCAGAGCCCAAGTGTTTGTGGTTCGTTTGAGAGGTTACCAGTGGGAGATGAGGACCAGCAAGAGCTTTCAGGGCTGGCACCTTTAGTGTAGGAGCAATCGCTGGACGTTCGCAATTTCGGTGTTGAGCTCTGGCCAGATTGAGCAGGAGAGGCTGTGTACGTTGGAAGTTTCAGTAGGCTAAACAAGTTTAGAGCCCAAGTGTTTGTGGTTCGTTTGAGAGGTTACCAGTGGGAGATGAGGACCAGCAAGAGCTTTCAGGGCTGGCACCTTTAGTGTAGGAGCAATCGCCGGACGTTCGCAATTTCGGTGTTGAGCTCTGGCCAGATTGAGCAGGAGAGGCTGTGTACGTTGGAAGTTTTGGTAGGCTAAACAAGTTCAGAGCCCAAGTGTTTGTGGTTCGTTTGAGAGGTTACCAGTGGGAGATGAGGACCAGCAAGAGCTTTCAGGGCTGGCACCTTTAGTGTAGGAGCAATCGCCGGACGTTCGCAATTTCGGTGTTGAGCTCTGGCCAGATTGAGCAGGAGAGGGAGTGTACGTTGGAAGTTTTAGTAGGCTAAACAAGTTCAGAGCCCAAGTGTTTGTGGTTCGTTTGAGAGGTTACCAGTGGGAGATGAGGACCAGCAAGGGCTTTCAGGGCTGGCACCTTTAGTGTAGGAGCAATCGCCGGACGTTCGCAATTTCGGTGTTGAGCTCTGGCCAGATTGAGCAGGAGAGGCTGTGTACGTTGGAAGTTTTAGTAGGCTAAACAAGTTCAGAGCCCAAGTGTTTGTGGTTCGTTTGAGAGGTTACTAGTGGGAGATGAGGACCAGCAAGAGCTTTCAGGGCTGGCACCTTTAGTGTAGGAGCAATCGCTGGACGTTCGCAATTTCGGTGTTGAGCTCTGGCCAGATTGAGCAGGAGGGGCTGTGTACGTTGGAAGTTTTAGTAGGCTAAACAAGTTCAGAGCCCAAGTGTTTGTGGTTCGTTTGAGAGGTTACCAGTGGGAGATGAGGACCAGCAAGAGCTTTCAGGGCTGGCACCTTTAGTGTAGGAGCAATCGCCGGACGTTCGCAATTTCGGTGTTGAGCTCTGGCCAGATTGAGCAGGAGAGGCTGTGTACGTTGGAAGTTTTGGTAGGCTAAACAAGTTCAGAGCCCAAGTGTTTGTGGTTCCTTTGAGAGGTTACCAGTGGGAAATGAGGACCAGCAAGAGCTTTTGGGGCTGGCACCTTTAGTGTAGGAGCAATCGCTGGACGTTCGCAATTTCGGTCTTGAGCTCTGGCCAGATTGAGCAGGAGGGGCTGTGTACGTTGGAAGTTTTCGTAGGCTAAACAAGTTCAGAGCCCAAGTGTTTGTGGTTCGTTTGAGAGGTTACTAGTGGGAGATGAGGACCAGCAAGAGCTTTCAGGGCTGGCACTTTTAGTGTAGGAGCAATCGCCGGACGTTCGCAATTTCGGTGTTGAGCTCTGGCCAGATTGAGCGGGAGAGGCTGTGTACGTTGGAAGTTTTGGTAGGCTAAACAAGTTCAGAGCCCAAGTGTTTGTGGTTCGTTTGAGAGGTTACCAGTGGGAGATGAGGACCAGCAAGAGCTTTCAGGGCTGGCACCTTTAGTGTAGGAGCAATCGCCGGACGTTCGCAATTTCGGTGTTTAGCTCTAGCCAGATTGAGCAGGAGAGGCTGTGTACGTTGGAAGTTTTAGTAGGCTAAACAAGTTCAGAGCCCAAGTGTTTGTGGTTCGTTTGAGAGGTTACCAGTGGGAGATGAGGACCAGCAAGAGCTTTCAGGGCTGGCACCTTTAGTGTAGGAGCAATCGCCAGACGTTCACAATTTCGGTGTTGAGCTCTGGCCAGATTGAGCAGGAGAGGCTGTGTACGTTGGAAGTTTTAGTAGGCTAAACAAGTTCAGAGCCCAAGTGTTTGTGGTTCGTTTGAGAGGTTACCAGTGGGAGATGAGGACCAGCAAGAGGTTTCAGGGCTGGCACCTTTAGTGTAGGAGCAATCGCTGGACGTTCGCAATTTCGGTGTTGAGCTCTGGCCAGATTGAGCAGGAGAGGCTGTGTACGTTGGAAGTTTTAGTAGGCTAAACAAGTTCAGAGCCCAAGTGTTTGTGGTTCGTTTGAGAGGTTACCAGTGGGAGATGAGGACCAGCAAGAGCTTTCAGGGCTGGCACCTTTAGTGTAGGAGCAATCGCCGGACGTTCGCAATTTCGGTGTTGAGCTCTGGCCAGATTGAGCAGGAGAGGCTGTGTACGTTGGAATTTTTAGTAGGCTAAACAAGTTCAGAGCCCAAGTGTTTGTGGTTCGTTTGAGAGGTTACCAGTGGGAGATGAGGACCAGCAAGAGCTTTCAGGGCTGGCACCTTTAGTGTAGGAGCAATCGCCGGACGTTCGCAATTTCGGTGTTGAGCTCTGGCCAGATTGAGCGGAGAGGCTGTGTACGTTGGAAGTTTTGGTAGGCTAAACAAGTTCAGAGCCCAAGTGTTTGTGGTTCGTTTGAGAGGTTACCAGTGGGAGATGAGGACCAGCAAGAGCTTTCAGGGCTGGCACCTTTAGTGTAGGAGCAATCGCCGGACGTTCGCAATTTCGGTGTTGAGCTCTAGCCAGATTGAGCAGGAGAGGCTGTGTACGTTGGAAGTTCTAGTAGGCTAAACAAGTTCAGAGCCCAAGTGTTTGTGGTTCCTTTGAGAGGTTACCAGTGGGAGATGAGGACCAGCAAGAGCTTTCAGGGCTGGCACCTTTAGTGTAGGAGCAATCGCTGGACGTTCGCAATTTCGGTGTTGAGCTCTGGCCAGATTGAGCAGGAGAGGCTGTGTACGTTGGAAGTTTTAGTAGGCTAAACAAGTTCAGAGTCCAAGTGTTTGTGGTTCGTTTGAGAGGTTACCAGTGGGAGATGAGGACCAGCAAGAGCTTTCAGGGCTGGCACCTTTAGTGTAGGAGCAATCGCCGGACGTTCGCAATTTCGGTGTTGAGCTCTGGCCAGATTGAGCAGGAGAGGCTGTGTACGTTGGAAGTTTTAGTAGGCTAAACAAGTTCAGAGCCCAAGTGTTTGTGGTTCGTTTGAGAGGTTACCAGTGGGAGATGAGGACCAGCAAGAGCTTTCAGGGCTGGCACCTTTAGTGTAGGAGCAATCGCTGGACGTTCGCAATTTCGGTGTTGAGCTCTGGCCAGATTGAGCAGGAGAGGGAGTGTACGTTGGAAGTTTTCGTAGGCTAAACAAGTTCAGAGCCCAAGTGTTTGTGGTTCGTTTGAGAGGTTACCAGTGGGAGATGAGGACCAGCAAGAGCTTTCAGGGCTGGCACCTTTAGTGTAGGAGCAATCGCCAGACGTTCGCAACTTCGGTGTTGAATTTTGGCCAGATTGAGCAGGAGAGGCTGTGTACGTTGGAAGTTTTGGTAGGCTAAACAAGTTCAGAGCCCAAGTGTTTGTGGTTCGTTTGAGAGGTTACCAGTGGGAGATGAGGACCAGCAAGAGCTTTCAGGTCTGGCACCTTTAGTGTAGGAGCAATCGCCAGATGTTCGCAACTTCGGTGTTGAATTTTGGCCAGATTGAGCAGGAGAGGCTGTGTACGTTGGAAGTTTTAGTAGGCTAAACAAGTTCAGAGCCCAAGTGTTTGTGGTTCGTTTGAGAGGTTACCAGTGGGAGATGAGGACCAGCAAGAGCTTTCAGGGCTGGCACCTTTAGTGTAGGAGCAATCGCCGGACGTTCGCAATTTCGGTGTTGAGCTCTGGCCAGATTGAGCAGGAGAGGCTGTGTACGTTGGAAGTTTCAGTAGGCTAAACAAGTTTAGAGCCCAAGTGTTTGTGGTTCGTTTGAGAGGTTACCAGTGGGAGATGAGGACCAGCAAGAGCTTTCAGGGCTGGCACCTTTAGTGTAGGAGCAATCGCCGGACGTTCGCAATTTCGGTGTTGAGCTCTGGCCAGATTGAGCAGGAGAGGCTGTGTACGTTGGAAGTTTTGGTAGGCTAAACAAGTTCCGAGCCCAAGTGTTTGTGGTTCGTTTGAGAGGTTACCAGTGGGAGATGAGGACCAGCAAGAGCTTTCAGGGCTGGCACCTTTAGTGTAGGAGCAATCGCCGGACGTTCGCAATTTCGGTGTTGAGCTCTGGCCAGATTGAGCAGGAGAGGGAGTGTACGTTGGAAGTTTTAGTAGGCTAAACAAGTTCAGAGCCCAAGTGTTTGTGGTTCGTTTGAGAGGTTACCAGTGGGAGATGAGGACCAGCAAGGGCTTTCAGGGCTGGCACCTTTAGTGTAGGAGCAATCGCCGGACGTTCGCAATTTCGGTGTTGAGCTCTGGCCAGATTGAGCAGGAGAGGCTGTGTACGTTGGAAGTTTTGGTAGGCTAAACAAGTTCAGAGCCCAAGTGTTTGTGGTTCGTTTGAGAGGTTACTAGTGGGAGATGAGGACCAGCAAGAGCTTTCAGGGCTGGCACCTTTAGTGTAGGAGCAATCGCTGGACGTTCGCAATTTCGGTGTTGAGCTCTGGCCAGATTGAGCAGGAGGGGCTGTGTACGTTGGAAGTTTTAGTAGGCTAAACAAGTTCAGAGCCCAAGTGTTTGTGGTTCGTTTGAGAGGTTACCAGTGGGAGATGAGGACCAGCAAGAGCTTTCAGGGCTGGCACCTTTAGTGTAGGAGCAATCGCCGGACGTTCGCAATTTCGGTGTTGAGCTCTGGCCAGATTGAGCAGGAGAGGCTGTGTACGTTGGAAGTTTTGGTAGGCTAAACAAGTTCAGAGCCCAAGTGTTTGTGGTTCGTTTGAGAGGTTACCAGTGGGAAATGAGGACCAGCAAGAGCTTTTGGGGCTGGCACCTTTAGTGTAGGAGCAATCGCTGGACGTTCGCAATTTCGGTCTTGAGCTCTGGCCAGATTGAGCAGGAGGGGCTGTGTACGTTGGAAGTTTTCGTAGGCTAAACAAGTTCAGAGCCCAAGTGTTTGTGGTTCGTTTGAGAGGTTACTAGTGGGAGATGAGGACCAGCAAGAGCTTTCAGGGCTGGCACTTTTAGTGTAGGAGCAATCGCCGGACGTTCGCAATTTCGGTGTTGAGCTCTGGCCAGATTGAGCGGGAGAGGCTGTGTACGTTGGAAGTTTTGGTAGGCTAAACAAGTTCAGAGCCCAAGTGTTTGTGGTTCGTTTGAGAGGTTACCAGTGGGAGATGAGGACCAGCAAGAGGTTTCAGGGCTGGCACCTTTAGTGTAGGAGCAATCGCCGGACGTTCGCAATTTCGGTGTTGAGCTCTGGCCAGATTGAGCAGGAGAGGCTGTGTACGTTGGAAGTTTTAGTAGGCTAAACAAGTTCAGAGTCCAAGTGTTTGTGGTTCGTTTGAGAGGTTACCAGTGGGAGATGAGGACCAGCAAGAGCTTTCAGGGCTGGCACCTTTAGTGTAGGAGCAATCGCCGGACGTTCGCAATTTCGGTGTTGAGCTCTGGCCAGATTGAGCAGGAGAGGGAGTGTACGTTGGAAGTTTTAGTAGGCTAAACAAGTTCAGAGCCCAAGTGTTTGTGGTTCGTTTGAGAGGTTACCAGTGGGAGATGAGGACCAGCAAGAGCTTTCAGGGCTGGCACCTTTAGTGTAGGAGCAATCGCTGGACGTTCGCAATTTCGGTGTTGAGCTCTGGCCAGATTGAGCAGGAGAGGGAGTGTACGTTGGAAGTTTTGGTAGGCTAAACAAGTTCAGAGCCCAAGTGTTTGTGGTTCGTTTGAGAGGTTACCAGTGGGAGATGAGGACCAGCAAGAGCTTTCAGGTCTGGCACCTTTAGTGTAGGAGCAATCGCCAGACGTTCGCAACTTCGGTGTTGAACTTTGGCCAGATTGAGCAGGAGAGGCTGTGTACGTTGGAAGTTTTGGTAGGCTAAACAAGTTCAGAGCCTAAGTGTTTGTGGTTCGTTTGAGAGGTTACCAGTGGGAGATGAGGACCAGCAAGAGCTTTCAGGTCTGGCACCTTTAGTGTAGGAGCAATCGCCAGATGTTCGCAACTTCGGTGTTGAATTTTGGCCAGATTGAGCAGGAGAGGCTGTGTACGTTGGAAGTTTTAGTAGGCTAAACAAGTTCAGAGCCCAAGTGTTTGTGGTTCGTTTGAGAGGTTACCAGTGGGAGATGAGGACCAGCAAGAGCTTTCAGGGCTGGCACCTTTAGTGTAGGAGCAATCGCCGGACGTTCGCAATTTCGGTGTTGAGCTCTGGCCAGATTGAGCAGGAGAGGCTGTGTACGTTGGAAGTTTTAGTAGGCTAAACAAGTTCAGAGCCCAAGTGTTTGTGGTTCGTTTGAGAGGTTACCAGTGGGAGATGAGGACCAGCAAGAGCTTTCAGGGCTGGCACCTTTAGTGTAGGAGCAATCGCCGGACGTTCGCAATTTCGGTGTTGAGCTCTGGCCAGATTGAGCAGGAGAGGCTGTGTACGTTGGAATTTTTAGTAGGCTAAACAAGTTCAGAGCCCAAGTGTTTGTGGTTCGTTTGAGAGGTTACCAGTGGGAGATGAGGACCAGCAAGAGCTTTCAGGGCTGGCACCTTTAGTGTAGGAGCAATCGCCGGACGTTCGCAATTTCGGTGTTGAGCTCTGGCCAGATTGAGCGGGAGAGGCTGTGTACGTTGGAAGTTTTGGTAGGCTAAACAAGTTCAGAGCCCAAGTGTTTGTGGTTCGTTTGAGAGGTTACCAGTGGGAGATGAGGACCAGCAAGAGCTTTCAGGGCTGGCACCTTTAGTGTAGGAGCAATCGCCGGACGTTCGCAATTTCGGTGTTGAGCTCTAGCCAGATTGAGCAGGAGAGGCTGTGTACGTTGGAAGTTCTAGTAGGCTAAACAAGTTCAGAGCCCAAGTGTTTGTGGTTCCTTTGAGAGGTTACCAGTGGGAGATGAGGACCAGCAAGAGCTTTCAGGGCTGCCACCTTTAGTGTAGGAGCAATCGCCGGACGTTCGCAATTTCGGTGTTGAGCTCTGGCCAGATTGAGCAGGAGAGGCTGTGTACGTTGGAAGTTTTAGTAGGCTAAACAAGTTCAGAGTCCAAGTGTTTGTGGTTCGTTTGAGAGGTTACCAGTGGGAGATGAGGACCAGCAAGAGCTTTCAGGGCTGGCACCTTTAGTGTAGGAGCAATCGCCGGACGTTCGCAATTTCGGTGTTGAGCTCTGGCCAGATTGAGCAGGAGAGGCTGTGTACGTTGGAAGTTTTAGTAGGCTAAACAAGTTCAGAGCCCAAGTGTTTGTGGTTCGTTTGAGAGGTTACCAGTGGGAGATGAGGACCAGCAAGAGCTTTCAGGGCTGGCACCTTTAGTGTAGGAGCAATCGCTGGACGTTCGCAATTTCGGTGTTGAGCTCTGGCCAGATTGAGCAGGAGAGGGAGTGTACGTTGGAAGTTTTGGTAGGCTAAACAAGTTCAGAGCCCAAGTGTTTGTGGTTCGTTTGAGAGGTTACCAGTGGGAGATGAGGACCAGCAAGAGGTTTCAGGGCTGGCACCTTTAGTGTAGGAGCAATCGCCAGACGTTCGCAACTTCGGTGTTGAATTTTGGCCAGATTGAGCAGGAGAGGCTGTGTACGTTGGAAGTTTTGGTAGGCTAAACAAGTTTCTAAACAAGTTCAGAGCCCAAGTGTTTGTGGTTCGTTTGAGAGGTTACCAGTGGGAGATGAGGACCAGCAAGAGCTTTCAGGTCTGGCACCTTTAGTGTAGGAGCAATCGCCAGATGTTCGCAACTTCGGTGTTGAATTTGGCCAGATTGAGCAGGAGAGGCTGTGTACGTTGAAGTTTTAGTAGGCTAAACAAGTTCAGAGCCCAAGTGTTTGTGGTTCGTTTGAGAGGTTACCAGTGGGAGATGAGGACCAGCAAGAGCTTTCAGGGCTGCACCTTAGTGTAGGAGCAATCGCCGACGTTCGCAATTTCGGTGTTGAGCTCTGGCCAGATTGAGCAGGAGAGGCTGTGTACGTTGAAGTTTCAGTAGGCTAAACAAGTTTAGAGCCCAAGTGTTTGTGGTTCGTTTGAGAGGTTACCAGTGGGAGATGAGGACCAGCAAGAGCTTTCAGGGCTGGCACCTTTAGTGTAGGAGCAATCGCCGGACGTTCGCAATTTCGGTGTTGAGCTCTGGCCAGATTGAGCAGGAGAGGCTGTGTACGTTGGAAGTTTTGGTAGGCTAAACAAGTTCCGAGCCCAAGTGTTTGTGGTTCGTTTGAGAGGTTACCAGTGGGAGATGAGGACCAGCAAGAGCTTTCAGGGCTGGCACCTTTAGTGTAGGAGCAATCGCCGGACGTTCGCAATTTCGGTGTTGAGCTCTGGCCAGATTGAGCAGGAGAGGGAGTGTACGTTGGAAGTTTTAGTAGGCTAAACAAGTTCAGAGCCCAAGTGTTTGTGGTTCGTTTGAGAGGTTACCAGTGGGAGATGAGGACCAGCAAGGGCTTTCAGGGCTGGCACCTTTAGTGTAGGAGCAATCGCCGGACGTTCGCAATTTCGGTGTTGAGCTCTGGCCAGATTGAGCAGGAGAGGCTGTGTACGTTGGAAGTTTAGTAGGCTAAACAAGTTCAGAGCCCAAGTGTTTGTGGTTCGTTTGAGAGGTTACTAGTGGGAGATGAGGACCAGCAAGAGCTTTCAGGGCTGGCACCTTTAGTGTAGGAGCAATCGCTGGACGTTCGCAATTTCGGTGTTGAGCTCTGGCCAGATTGAGCAGGAGGGGCTGTGTACGTTGGAAGTTTTAGTAGGCTAAACAAGTTCAGAGCCCAAGTGTTTGTGGTTCGTTTGAGAGGTTACCAGTGGGAGATGAGGACCAGCAAGAGCTTTCAGGGCTGGCACCTTTAGTGTAGGAGCAATCGCCGGACGTTCGCAATTTCGGTGTTGAGCTCTGGCCAGATTGAGCAGGGGAGGCTGTGTACGTTGGAAGTTTTCGTAGGCTAAACAAGTTCAGAGCCCAAGTGTTGTGGTTCGTTTGAGAGGTTACCAGTGGAAATGAGGACCAGCAAGAGCTTTTGGGCTGGCACCTTTAGTGTAGGAGCAATCGCTGGACGTTCGCAATTTCGGTCTTGAGCTCTGGCCAGATTGAGCAGGAGGGGCTGTGTACGTTGGAAGTTTTCGTAGGCTAAACAAGTTCAGAGCCCAAGTGTTTGTGGTTGGTTTGAGAGGTTACTAGTGGGAGATGAGGACCAGCAAGAGCTTTCAGGGCTGGCACTTTTAGTGTAGGAGCAATCGCCGGACGTTCGCAATTTCGGTGTTGAGCTCTGGCCAGATTGAGCGGGAGAGGCTGTGTACGTTGGAAGTTTGGTAGGCTAAACAAGTTCAGAGCCCAAGTGTTTGTGGTTCGTTGAGAGGTTACCAGTGGGAGATGAGGACCAGCAAGAGCTTTCAGGGCTGGCACCTTTAGTGTAGGAGCAATCGCCGGACGTTCGCAATTTCGGTGTTGAGCTCTAGCCAGATTGAGCAGGAGAGGCTGTGTACGTTGGAAGTTCTAGTAGGCTAAACAAGTTCAGAGCCCAAGTGTTTGTGGTTCCTTTGAGAGGATACCAGTGGGAGATGAGGACCAGCAAGAGCTTTCAGGGCTGGCACCTTTAGTGTAGGAGCAATCGCCGGACGTTCGCAATTTCGGTGTTGAGCTCTGGCCAGATTGAGCAGGAGAGGCTGTGTACGTTGGAAGTTTTAGTAGGCTAAACAAGTTCAGAGTCCAAGTGTTTGTGGTTCGTTTGAGAGGTTACCAGTGGGAGATGAGGACCAGCAAGAGCTTTCAGGGCTGGCACTTTTAGTGTAGGAGCAATCGCCGGACGTTCGCAATTTCGGTGTTGAGCTCTGGCCAGATTGAGCAGGAGAGGCTGTGTACGTTGGAAGTTTTAGTAGGCTAAACAAGTTCAGAGCCCAAGTGTTTGTGGTTCGTTTGAGAGGTTACCAGTGGGAGATGAGGACCAGCAAGAGCTTTCAGGGCTGGCACCTTTAGTGTAGGAGCAATCGCTGGACGTTCGCAATTTCGGTGTTGAGCTCTGGCCAGATTGAGCAGGAGAGGGAGTGTACGTTGGAAGTTTTGGTAGGCTAAACAAGTTCAGAGCCCAAGTGTTTGTGGTTCGTTTGAGAGGTTACCAGTGGGAGATGAGGACCAGCAAGAGCTTTCAGGGCTGGCACCTTTAGTGTAGGAGCAATCGCCAGACGTTCGCAACTTCGGTGTTGAACTTTGGCCAGATTGAGCAGGAGAGGCTGTGTACGTTGGAAGTTTTGGTAGGCTAAACAAGTTCAGAGCCCAAGTGTTTGTGGTTCGTTTGAGAGGTTACCAGTGGGAGATGAGGACCAGCAAGAGCTTTCAGGTCTGGCACCTTTAGTGTAGGAGCAATCGCCAGATGTTCGCAACTTCGGTGTTGAATTTTGGCCAGATTGAGCAGGAGAGGCTGTGTACGTTGGAAGTTTTAGTAGGCTAAACAAGTTCAGAGCCCAAGTGTTTGTGGTTCGTTTGAGAGGTTACCAGTGGGAGATGAGGACCAGCAAGAGCTTTCAGGGCTGGCACCTTTAGTGTAGGAGCAATCGCCGGACGTTCGCAATTTCGGTGTTGAGCTCTGGCCAGATTGAGCAGGAGAGGGAGTGTACGTTGGAAGTTTTAGTAGGCTAAACAAGTTCAGAGCCCAAGTGTTTGTGGTTCGTTTGAGAGGTTACCAGTGGGAGATGAGGACCAGCAAGGGCTTTCAGGGCTGGCACCTTTAGTGTAGGAGCAATCGCCGGACGTTCGCAATTTCGGTGTTGAGCTCTGGCCAGATTGAGCAGGAGAGGCTGTGTACGTTGGAAGTTTTAGTAGGCTAAACAAGTTCAGAGCCCAAGTGTTTGTGGTTCGTTTGAGAGGTTACTAGTGGGAGATGAGGACCAGCAAGAGCTTTCAGGGCTGGCACCTTTAGTGTAGGAGCAATCGCTGGACGTTCGCAATTTCGGTGTTGAGCTCTGGCCAGATTGAGCAGGAGGGGCTGTGTACGTTGGAAGTTTTAGTAGGCTAAACAAGTTCAGAGCCCAAGTGTTTGTGGTTCGTTTGAGAGGTTACCAGTGGGAGATGAGGACCAGCAAGAGCTTTCAGGGCTGGCACCTTTAGTGTAGGAGCAATCGCCGGACGTTCGCAATTTCGGTGTTGAGCTCTGGCCAGATTGAGCAGGAGAGGCTGTGTACGTTGGAAGTTTTGGTAGGCTAAACAAGTTCAGAGCCCAAGTGTTTGTGGTTCGTTTGAGAGGTTACCAGTGGGAGATGAGGACCAGCAAGAGCTTTCAGGGCTGGCACCTTTAGTGTAGGAGCAATCGCCGGACGTTCGCAACTTCGGTGTTGAATTTTGGCCAGATTGAGCAGGAGAGGCTGTGTACGTTGGAAGTTTTAGTAGGCTAAACATGTTTAGAGCCCAAGTGTTTTTGGTTCGTTTGAGAGGTTACCAGTGGGAGATGAGGACCAGCAAGAGCTTTCAGGGCTGGCACCTTTAGTGTAGGAGCAATCGCCGGACGTTCGCAATTTCGGTGTTGAGCTCTGGCCAGATTGAGCAGGAGAGGCTGTGTACGTTGGAAGTTTTAGTAGGCTAAACAAGTTCAGAGCCCAAGTGTTTGTGGTTCGTTTGAGAGGTTACCAGTGGGAGATGAGGACCAGCAAGAGCTTTCAGGGCTGGCACCTTTAGTGTAGGAGCAATCGCCGGACGTTCGCAACTTCGGTATTGAATTTTGGCCAGATTGAGCAGGAGAGGCTGTGTACGTTGGAAGTTTTAGTAGGCTAAACAAGTTCAGAGCCCAAGTGTTTGTGGTTCGTTTGAGAGGTTACCAGTGGGAGATGAGGACCAGCAAGAGGTTTCAGGGCTGGCACCTTTAGTGTAGGAGCAATCGCCGGACGTTCGCAATTTCGGTGTTGAGCTCTGGCCAGATTGAGCAGGAGAGGCTGTGTACGTTGGAAGTTTTAGTAGGCTAAACAAGTTTAGAGCCCAAGTGTTTGTGGTTCGTTTGAGAGGTTACCAGTGGGAGATGAGGACCAGCAAGAGCTTTCAGGGCTGACACCTTTAGTGTAGGAGCAATCGCCGGACGTTCGCAATTTCGGTGTTGAGCTCTGGCCAGATTGAGCAGGAGGGGCTGTGTACGTTGGAAGTTTTGGTAGGCTAAACAAGTTCAGAGCCCAAGTATTTGTGGTTCGTTTGAGAGGTTACTAGTGGGAGATGAGGACCAGCAAGAGCTTTCAGGGCTGGCACCTTTAGTGTAGGAGCAATCGCCGGACGTTCGCAATTTCGGTGTTGAGCTCTGGCCAGATTGAGCAGGAGAGGCTGTGTACGTTGGAAGTTTTGGTAGGCTAAACAAGTTCAGAGCCCAAGTGTTTGTGGTTCGTTTGAGAGGTTACCAGTGGGAGATGAGGACCAGCAAGAGCTTTCAGGGCTGGCACCTTTAGTGTAGGAGCAATCGCCGGACGTTCGCAACTTCGGTGTTGAATTTTGGCCAGATTGAGCAGGAGAGGCTGTGTACGTTGGAAGTTTTGGTAGGCTAAACAAGTTCAGAGCCCAAGTGTTTGTGGTTCGTTTGAGAGGTTACCAGTGGGAGATGAGGACCAGCAAGAGGTTTCAGGGCTGCCACCTTTAGTGTAGGAGCAATCGCCGGACGTTCGCAATTTCGGTGTTGAGCTCTGGCCAGATTGAGCAGGAGAGGCTGTGTACGTTGGAAGTTTTAGTAGGCTAAACAAGTTCAGAGCCCAAGTGTTTGTGGTTCGTTTGAGAGGTTACCAGTGGGAGATGAGGACCAGCAAGAGCTTTCAGGGCTGGCACTTTAGTGTAGGAGCAATCGCCGGACGTTCGCAATTTCGGTGTTGAGCTCTGGCCAGATTGAGCAGGAGAGGGAGTGTACGTTGGAAATTTTAGTAGGCTAAACAAGTTCAGAGCCCAAGTGTTTGTGGTTCGTTTGAGAGGTTACCAGTGGGAGATGAGGACCAGCAAGGGCTTTCAGCGCTGGCACCTTTAGTGTAGGAGCAATCGCCGGACGTTCGCAACTTCGTTGGTGAATTTTGGCCGATTGAGCAGGAGAGGCTGTGTACGTTGGAAGTTTTGGTAGGCTAAACAAGTTCAGAGCCCAAGTGTTTGTGGTTCGTTTGAGAGGTTACCAGTGGGAGATGAGGACCAGCAAGAGCTTTCGGGGCTGGCACCTTTAGTGTAGGAGCAATCGCTGGACGTTCGCAATTTCGGTGTTGAGCTCTGGCCAGATTGAGCAGGAGAGGCTGTGTACGTTGGAAGTTTTAGTAGGCTAAACAAGTTCAGAGCCCAAGTGTTTGTGGTTCGTTTGAGAGGTTACCAGTGGGAGATGAGGACCAGCAAGAGCTTTCAGGGCTGGCACCTTTAGTGTAGGAGCAATCGCTGGACGTTCGCAACTTCGGTGTTGAATTTTGGCCGATTGAGCAGGAGAGGCTGTGTACGTTGGAAGTTTTGGTAGGCTAAACAAGTTCAGAGCCCAAGTGTTTGTGGTTCGTTTGAGAGGTTACCAGTGGGAGATGAGGACCAGCAAGAGCTTTCAGGGCTGGCACCTTTAGTGTAGGAGCAATCGCCGGACGTTCGCAATTTCGGTGTTGAGCTCTGGCCAGATTGAGCAGGAGAGGCTGTGTACGTTGGAAGTTTTGGTAGGCTAAACAAGTTCAGAGCCCAAGTGTTTGTGGTTCGTTTGAGAGGTTACCAGTGGGAGATGAGGACCAGCAAGAGCTTTCAGGGCTGGCACCTTTAGTGTAGGAGCAATCGCCGGACGTTCGCAATTTCGGTGTTGAGCTCTGGCCAGATTGAGCAGGAGAGGCTGTGTACGTTGGAAGTTTTGGTAGGCTAAACAAGTTCAGAGCCCAAGTGTTTGTGGTTCGTTTGAGAGGTTACCAGTGGGAGATGAGGACCAGCAAGAGCTTTCAGGGCTGGCACCTTTAGTGTAGGAGCAATCGCCGGACGTTCGCAATTTCGGTGTTGAGCTCTGGCCAGATTGAGCAGGAGAGGCTGTGTACGTTGGAAGTTTCAGTAGGCTAAACAAGTTTAGAGCCCAAGTGTTTGTGGTTCGTTTGAGAGGTTACCAGTGGGAGATGAGGACCAGCAAGAGCTTTCAGGGCTGGCACCTTTAGTGTAGGAGCAATCGCCGGACGTTCGCAATTTCGGTGTTGAGCTCTGGCCAGATTGAGCAGGAGAGGCTGTGTACGTTGGAAGTTTTGGTAGGCTAAACAAGTTCCGAGCCCAAGTGTTTGTGGTTCGTTTGAGAGGTTACCAGTGGGAGATGAGGACCAGCAAGAGCTTTCAGGGCTGGCACCTTTAGTGTAGGAGCAATCGCCGGACGTTCGCAATTTCGGTGTTGAGCTCTGGCCAGATTGAGCAGGAGAGGGAGTGTACGTTGGAAGTTTTAGTAGGCTAAACAAGTTCAGAGCCCAAGTGTTTGTGGTTCGTTTGAGAGGTTACCAGTGGGAGATGAGGACCAGCAAGGGCTTTCAGGGCTGGCACCTTTAGTGTAGGAGCAATCGCCGGACGTTCGCAATTTCGGTGTTGAGCTCTGGCCAGATTGAGCAGGAGAGGCTGTGTACGTTGGAAGTTTTAGTAGGCTAAACAAGTTCAGAGCCCAAGTGTTTGTGGTTCGTTTGAGAGGTTACTAGTGGGAGATGAGGACCAGCAAGAGCTTTCAGGGCTGGCACCTTTAGTGTAGGAGCAATCGCTGGACGTTCGCAATTTCGGTGTTGAGCTCTGGCCAGATTGAGCAGGAGGGGCTGTGTACGTTGGAAGTTTTAGTAGGCTAAACAAGTTCAGAGCCCAAGTGTTTGTGGTTCGTTTGAGAGGTTACCAGTGGGAGATGAGGACCAGCAAGAGCTTTCAGGGCTGGCACCTTTAGTGTAGGAGCAATCGCCGGACCTTCGCAACTTCGGTGTTGAATTTTCGCCAGATTGAGCAGGAGAGGCTGTGTACGTTGGAAGTTTTAGTAGGCTAAACAAGTTTAGAGCCCAAGTGTTTTTGGTTCGTTTGAGAGGTTACCAGTGGGAGATGAGGACCAGCAAGAGCTTTCAGGGCTGGCACCTTTAGTGTAGGAGCAATCGCCGGACGTTCGCAATTTCGGTGTTGAGCTCTGGCCAGATTGAGCAGGAGAGGCTGTGTACGTTGGAAGTTTTAGTAGGCTAAACAAGTTCAGAGCCCAAGTGTTTGTGGTTCGTTTGAGAGGTTACCAGTGGGAGATGAGGACCAGCAAGAGCTTTCAGGGCTGGCACCTTTAGTGTAAGAGCAATCGCCGGACGTTCGCAACTTCGGTGTTGAATTTTGGCCAGATTGAGCAGGAGAGGCTGTGTACGTTGGAAGTTTTAGTAGGCTAAACAAGTTCAGAGCCCAAGTGTTTGTGGTTCGTTTGAGAGGTTACCAGTGGGAGATGAGGACCAGCAAGAGGTTTCAGGGCTGGCACCTTTAGTGTAGGAGCAATCGCCGGACGTTCGCAATTTCGGTGTTGAGCTCTGGCCAGATTGAGCAGGAGAGGCTGTGTACGTTGGAAGTTTTAGTAGGCTAAACAAGTTTAGAGCCCAAGTGTTTGTGGTTCGTTTGAGAGGTTACCAGTGGGAGATGAGGACCAGCAAGAGCTTTCAGGGCTGACACCTTTAGTGTAGGAGCAATCGCCGGACGTTCGCAATTTCGGTGTTGAGCTCTGGCCAGATTGAGCAGGAGGGGCTGTGTACGTTGGAAGTTTTGGTAGGCTAAACAAGTTCAGAGCCCAAGTATTTGTGGTTCGTTTGAGAGGTTACTAGTGGGAGATGAGGACCAGCAAGAGCTTTCAGGGCTGCCACCTTTAGTGTAGGAGCAATCGCCGGACGTTCGCAATTTCGGTGTTGAGCTCTGGCCAGATTGAGCAGGAGAGGCTGTGTACGTTGGAAGTTTTGGTAGGCTAAACAAGTTCAGAGCCCAAGTGTTTGTGGTTCGTTTGAGAGGTTACCAGTGGGAGATGAGGACCAGCAAGAGCTTTCAGGGCTGGCACCTTTAGTGTAGGAGCAATCGCCGGACGTTCGCAACTTCGGTGTTGAATTTTGGCCAGATTGAGCAGGAGAGGCTGTGTACGTTGGAAGTTTTAGTAGGCTAAACAAGTTTAGAGCCCAAGTGTTTGTGGTTCCTTTGAGAGGTTACCAGTGGGAGATGAGGACCAGCAAGAGCTTTCAGGGCTGGCACCTTTAGTGTAGGAGCAATCGCTGGACGTTCGCAATTTCGGTGTTGAGCTCTGGCCAGATTGAGCAGGAGAGGCTGTGTACGTTGGAAGTTTTGGTAGGCTAAACAAGTTCAGAGCCCAAGTGTTTGTGGTTCGTTTGAGAGGTTACCAGTGGGAGATGAGGACCAGCAAGAGCTTTCAGGGCTGGCACTTTAGTGTAGGAGCAATCGCCGGACGTTCGCAATTTCGGTGTTGAGCTCTGGCCAGATTGAGCAGGAGAGGGAGTGTACGTTGGAAGTTTTAGTAGGCTAAACAAGTTCAGAGCCCAAGTGTTTGTGGTTCGTTTGAGAGGTTACCAGTGGGAGATGAGGACCAGCAAGGGCTTTCAGCGCTGGCACCTTTAGTGTAGGAGCAATCGCCGGACGTTCGCAACTTCGGTGTTGAATTTTGGCCGATTGAGCAGGAGAGGCTGTGTACGTTGGAAGTTTTGGTAGGCTAAACAAGTTCAGAGCCCAAGTGTTTGTGGTTCGTTTGAGAGGTTACCAGTGGGAGATGAGGACCAGCAAGAGCTTTCAGGGCTGGCACCTTTAGTGTAGGAGCAATCGCTGGACGTTCGCAATTTCGGTGTTGAGCTCTGGCCAGATTGAGCAGGAGAGGCTGTGTACGTTGGAAGTTTTAGTAGGCTAAACAAGTTCAGAGCCCAAGTGTTTGTGGTTCGTTTGAGAGGTTACCAGTGGGAGATGAGGACCAGCAAGAGCTTTCAGGGCTGGCACCTTTAGTGTAGGAGCAATCGCTGGACGTTCGCAACTTCGGTGTTGAATTTTGGCCGATTGAGCAGGAGAGGCTGTGTACGTTGGAAGTTTTGGTAGGCTAAACAAGTTCAGAGCCCAAGTGTTTGTGGTTCGTTTGAGAGGTTACCAGTGGGAGATGAGGACCAGCAAGAGCTTTCAGGGCTGGCACCTTTAGTGTAGGAGCAATCGCCGGACGTTCGCAATTTCGGTGTTGAGCTCTGGCCAGATTGAGCAGGAGAGGCTGTGTACGTTGGAAGTTTTGGTAGGCTAAACAAGTTCAGAGCCCAAGTGTTTGTGGTTCGTTTGAGAGGTTACCAGTGGGAGATGAGGACCAGCAAGAGCTTTCAGGGCTGGCACCTTTAGTGTAGGAGCAGTCGCCGGACGTTCGCAATTTCGGTGTTGAGCTCTGGCCAGATTGAGCAGGAGAGGCTGTGTACGTTGGAAGTTTTGGTAGGCTAAACAAGTTTAGAGCCCAAGTGTTTGTGGTTCGTTTGAGAGGTTACCAGTGGGAGATGAGGACCAGCAAGAGCTTTCAGGGCTGGCACCTTTAGTGTAGGAGCAATCGCCGGACGTTCGCAACTTCGGTGTTGAATTTTGGCCAGATTGAGCAGGAGAGGCTGTGTACATTGGAAGTTTTAGTAGGCTAAACAAGTTTAGAGCCCAAGTGTTTTTGGTTCCTTTGAGTGGTTACCAGTGGGAGATGAGGACCAGCAAGAGCTTTCAGGGCTGGCACCTTTAGTGTAGGAGCAATCGCCGGATGTTCGCAATTTCGGTGTTGAGCTCTGGCCAGATTGAGCAGGAGAGGCTGTGTACATTTGAAGTTTTAGTAGGCTAAACAAGTTCAGAGCCCAAGTGTTTGTGGTTCGTTTGAGAGATTACCAGTGGGAGATGAGGACCAGCAAGGGCTTTCAGGGCTGGCACCTTTAGTGTAGGAGCAATCGCCGGACGTTCGCAATTTCGGTGTTGAGCTCTGGCCAGATTGAGCAGGAGAGGCTGTGTACGTTGGAAGTTTTAGTAGGCTAAACAAGTTCAGAGCCCAAGTGTTTGTGGTTCGTTTGAGAGGTTACCAGTGGGAGATGAGGACCAGCAAGAGCTTTCAGGGCTGGCACCTTTAGTGTAGGAGCAATCGCCAGACGTTCGCAATTTCGGTGTTGAGCTCTGGCCAGATTGAGCAGGAGAGGCTGTGTACGTTGGAAGTTTTAGTAGGCTAAACAAGTTCAGAGCCCAAGTGTTTGTGGTTCGTTTTAGAGGATACCAGTGGGAGATGAGGACCAGCAAGAGCTTTCGGGGCTGGCACCTTTAGTGTAGGAGCAATCGCTGGACGTTCGCAATTTCGGTGTTGAGCTCTGGCCAGATTGAGCAGGAGAGGCTGTGTACGTTGGAAGTTTTAGTAGGCTAAACAAGTTCAGAGCCCAAGTGTTTGTGGTTCGTTTGAGAGGTTACCAGTGGGAGATGAGGACCAGCAAGAGCTTTCAGGGCTGGCACCTTTAGTGTAGGAGCAATCGCCAGACGTTCGCAACTTCGGTGTTGAATTTTGGCCAGATTGAGCAGGAGAGGCTGTGTACGTTGGAAGTTTTGGTAGGCTAAACAAGTTCAGAGCCCAAGTGTTTGTGGTTCGTTTGAGAGGTTACCAGTGGGAGATGAGGACCAGCAAGAGCTTTCAGGTCTGGCACCTTTAGTGTAGGAGCAATCGCCAGATGTTCGCAACTTCGGTGTTGAATTTTGGCCAGATTGAGCAGGAGAGGCTGTGTACGTTGGAAGTTTTAGTAGGCTAAACAAGTTCAGAGCCCAAGTGTTTGTGGTTCGTTTGAGAGGTTACCAGTGGGAGATGAGGACCAGCAAGAGCTTTCAGGGCTGGCACCTTTAGTGTAGGAGCAATCGCCGGACGTTCGCAATTTCGGTGTTGAGCTCTGGCCAGATTGAGCAGGAGAGGCTGTGTACGTTGGAAGTTTCAGTAGGCTAAACAAGTTTAGAGCCCAAGTGTTTGTGGTTCGTTTGAGAGGTTACCAGTGGGAGATGAGGACCAGCAAGAGCTTTCAGGGCTGGCACCTTTAGTGTAGGAGCAATCGCCGGACGTTCGCAATTTCGGTGTTGAGCTCTGGCCAGATTGAGCAGGAGAGGCTGTGTACGTTGGAAGTTTTGGTAGGCTAAACAAGTTCAGAGCCCAAGTGTTTGTGGTTCGTTTGAGAGGTTACTAGTGGGAGATGAGGACCAGCAAGAGCTTTCAGGGCTGGCACCTTTAGTGTAGGAGCAATCGCCGGACGTTCGCAATTTCGGTGTTGAGCTCTGGCCAGATTGAGCAGGAGAGGGAGTGTACGTTGGAAGTTTTAGTAGGCTAAACAAGTTCAGAGCCCAAGTGTTTGTGGTTCGTTTGAGAGGTTACCAGTGGGAGATGAGGACCAGCAAGGGCTTTCAGGGCTGGCACCTTTAGTGTAGGAGCAATCGCCGGACGTTCGCAATTTCGGTGTTGAGCTCTGGCCAGATTGAGCAGGAGAGGCTGTGTACGTTGGAAGTTTTAGTAGGCTAAACAAGTTCAGAGCCCAAGTGTTTGTGGTTCGTTTGAGAGGTTACTAGTGGGAGATGAGGACCAGCAAGAGCTTTCAGGGCTGGCACCTTTAGTGTAGGAGCAATCGCCGGACGTTCGCAATTTCGGTGTTGAGCTCTGGCCAGATTGAGCAGGAGGGGCTGTATACGTTGGAAGTTTTAGTAGGCTAAACAAGTTCAGAGCCCAAGTGTTTGTGGTTCGTTTGAGAGGTTACCAGTGGGAGATGAGGACCAGCAAGAGCTTTCAGGGCTGGCACCTTTAGTGTAGGAGCAATCGCCGGACGTTCGCAATTTCGGTGTTGAGCTCTGGCCAGATTGAGCAGGAGAGGCTGTGTACGTTGGAAGTTTTGGTAGGCTAAACAAGTTCAGAGCCCAAGTGTTTGTGGTTCGTTTGAGAGGTTACCAGTGGGAAATGAGGACCAGCAAGAGCTTTTGGGGCTGGCACCTTTAGTGTAGGAGCATTCGCTGGACGTTCGCAATTTCGGTCTTGAGCTCTGGCCAGATTGAGCAGGAGAGGCTGTGTACGTTGGAAGTTTTCGTAGGCTAAACAAGTTCAGAGCCCAAGTGTTTGTGGTTCGTTTGAGAGGTTACCAGTGGGAGATGAGGACCAGCAAGAGCTTTCAGGGCTGGCACTTTTAGTGTAGGAGCAATCGCCGGACGTTCGCAATTTCGGGCTTGAGCTCTGGCCAGATTGAGCAGGAGAGGCTGTGTACGTTGGAAGTTTTGGTAGGCTAAACAAGTTCAGAGCCCAAGTGTTTGTGGTTCGTTTGAGAGGTTACCAGTGGGAGATGAGGACCAGCAAGAGCTTTCAGGGCTGGCACCTTTAGTGTAGGAGCAATCGCCGGACCTTCGCAACTTCGGTGTTGAATTTTCGCCAGATTGAGCAGGAGAGGCTGTGTACGTTGGAAGTTTTAGTAGGCTAAACAAGTTCAGAGCCCAAGTGTTTGTGGTTCGTTTGAGAGGTTACCAGTGGGAGATGAGGACCAGCAAGAGCTTTCAGGGCTGGCACCTTTAGTGTAGGAGCAATCGCCGGACGTTCGCAATTTCGGTGTTGAGCTCTGGCCAGATTGAGCAGGAGAGGCTGTGTACGTTGGAAGTTTTAGTAGGCTAAACAAGTTCAGAGCCCAAGTGTTTGTGGTTCGTTTGAGAGGTTACCAGTGGGAGATGAGGACCAGCAAGAGCTTTCAGGGCTGGCACCTTTAGTGTAGGAGCAATCGCCGGACGTTCGCAACTTCGGTGTTGAATTTTGGCCAGATTGAGCAGGAGAGGCTGTGTACGTTGGAAGTTTTAGTAGGCTAAACAAGTTCAGAGCCCAAGTGTTTGTGGTTCGTTTGAGAGGTTACCAGTGGGAGATGAGGACCAGCAAGAGGTTTCAGGGCTGGCACCTTTAGTGTAGGAGCAATCGCCGGACGTTCGCAATTTCGGTGTTGAGCTCTGGCCAGATTGAGCAGGAGAGGCTGTGTACGTTGGAAGTTTTAGTAGGCTAAACAAGTTTAGAGCCCAAGTGTTTGTGGTTCGTTTGAGAGGTTACCAGTGGGAGATGAGGACCAGCAAGAGCTTTCAGGGCTGACACCTTTAGTGTAGGAGCAATCGCCGGACGTTCGCAATTTCGGTGTTGAGCTCTGGCCAGATTGAGCAGGAGGGGCTGTGTACGTTGGAAGTTTTGGTAGGCTAAACAAGTTCAGAGCCCAAGTATTTGTGGTTCGTTTGAGAGGTTACTAGTGGGAGATGAGGACCAGCAAGAGCTTTCAGGGCTGGCACCTTTAGTGTAGGAGCAATCGCCGGACGTTCGCAATTTCGGTGTTGAGCTCTGGCCAGATTGAGCAGGAGAGGCTGTGTACGTTGGAAGTTTTGGTAGGCTAAACAAGTTCAGAGCCCAAGTGTTTGTGGTTCGTTTGAGAGGTTACCAGTGGGAGATGAGGACCAGCAAGAGCTTTCGGGGCTGGCACCTTTAGTGTAGGAGCAATCGCCGGACTTTCGCAACTTCGGTGTTGAATTTTGGCCAGATTGAGCAGGAGAGGCTGTGTACGTTGGAAGTTTTAGTAGGCTAAACAAGTTTAGAGCCCAAGTGTTTGTGGTTCCTTTGAGAGGTTACCAGTGGGAGATGAGGACCAGCAAGAGCTTTCAGGGCTGGCACCTTTAGTGTAGGAGCAATCGCTGGACGTTCGCAATTTCGGTGTTTAGCTCTGGCCAGATTGAGCAGGAGAGGCTGTGTACGTTGGAAGTTTTGGTAGGCTAAACAAGTTCAGAGCCCAAGTGTTTGTGGTTCGTTTGAGAGGTTACCAGTGGGAGATGAGGACCAGCAAGAGGTTTCAGGGCTGCCACCTTTAGTGTAGGAGCAATCGCCGGATGTTCGCAATTTCGGTGTTGAGCTCTGGCCAGATTGAGCAGGAGAGGCTGTGTACGTTGGAAGTTTTCGTAGGCTAAACAAGTTCAGAGCCCAAGTGTTTGTGGTTCGTTTGAGAGGTTACCAGTGGGAGATGAGGACCAGCAAGAGCTTTCGGGGCTGGCACCTTTAGTGTAGGAGCAATCGCTGGACGTTCGCAATTTCGGTGTTGAGCTCTGGCCAGATTGAGCAGGAGAGGCTGTGTACGTTGGAAGTTTTAGTAGGCTAAACAAGTTCAGAGCCCAAGTGTTTGTGGTTCGTTTGAGAGGTTACCAGTGGGAGATGAGGACCAGCAAGAGCTTTCAGGGCTGCCACCTTTAGTGTAGGAGCAATCGCTGGACGTTCGCAACTTCGGTGTTGAATTTTGGCCGATTGAGCAGGAGAGGCTGTGTACGTTGGAAGTTTTGGTAGGCTAAACAAGTTCAGAGCCCAAGTGTTTGTGGTTCGTTTGAGAGGTTACCAGTGGGAGATGAGGACCAGCAAGAGCTTTCAGGGCTGGCACTTTTAGTGTAGGAGCAATCGCCGGACGTTCGCAATTTCGGGCTTGAGCTCTGGCCAGATTGAGCAGGAGAGGCTGTGTACGTTGGAAGTTTTGGTAGGCTAAACAAGTTCAGAGCCCAAGTGTTTGTGGTTCGTTTGAGAGGTTACCAGTGGGAGATGAGGACCAGCAAGAGCTTTCAGGGCTGGCACCTTTAGTGTAGGAGCAATCGCCGGACCTTCGCAACTTCGGTGTTGAATTTTCGCCAGATTGAGCAGGAGAGGCTGTGTACGTTGGAAGTTTTAGTAGGCTAAACAAGTTTAGAGCCCAAGTGTTTTTGGTTCGTTTGAGAGGTTACCAGTGGGAGATGAGGACCAGCAAGAGCTTTCAGGGCTGGCACCTTTAGTGTAGGAGCAATCGCCGGACGTTCGCAATTTCGGTGTTGAGCTCTGGCCAGATTGAGCAGGAGAGGCTGTGTACGTTGGAAGTTTTAGTAGGCTAAACAAGTTCAGAGCCCAAGTGTTTGTGGTTCGTTTGAGAGGTTACCAGTGGGAGATGAGGACCAGCAAGAGCTTTCAGGGCTGGCACCTTTAGTGTAGGAGCAATCGCCGGACGTTCGCAACTTCGGTGTTGAATTTTGGCCAGATTGAGCAGGAGAGGCTGTGTACGTTGGAAGTTTTAGTAGGCTAAACAAGTTCAGAGCCCAAGTGTTTGTGGTTCGTTTGAGAGGTTACCAGTGGGAGATGAGGACCAGCAAGAGGTTTCAGGGCTGGCACCTTTAGTGTAGGAGCAATCGCCGGACGTTCGCAATTTCGGTGTTGAGCTCTGGCCAGATTGAGCAGGAGAGGCTGTGTACGTTGGAAGTTTTAGTAGGCTAAACAAGTTTAGAGCCCAAGTGTTTGTGGTTCGTTTGAGAGGTTACCAGTGGGAGATGAGGACCAGCAAGAGCTTTCAGGGCTGACACCTTTAGTGTAGGAGCAATCGCCGGACGTTCGCAATTTCGGTGTTGAGCTCTGGCCAGATTGAGCAGGAGGGGCTGTGTACGTTGGAAGTTTTGGTAGGCTAAACAAGTTCAGAGCCCAAGTATTTGTGGTTCGTTTGAGAGGTTACTAGTGGGAGATGAGGACCAGCAAGAGGTTTCAGGGCTGGCACCTTTAGTGTAGGAGCAATCGCCGGACGTTCGCAATTTCGGTGTTGAGCTCTGTCCAGATTGAGCAGGAGAGGCTGTGTACGTTGGAAGTTTTGGTAGGCTAAACAAGTTCAGAGCCCAAGTGTTTGTGGTTCGTTTGAGAGGTTACCAGTGGGAGATGAGGACCAGCAAGAGCTTTCAGGGCTGGCACCTTTAGTGTAGGAGCAATCGCCGGACGTTCGCAACTTCGGTGTTGAATTTTGGCCAGATTGAGCAGGAGAGGCTGTGTACGTTGGAAGTTTTAGTAGGCTAAACAAGTTTAGAGCCCAAGTGTTTGTGGTTCCTTTGAGAGGTTACCAGTGGGAGATGAGGACCAGCAAGAGCTTTCAGGGCTGGCACCTTTAGTGTAGGAGCAATCGCTGGACGTTCGCAATTTCGGTGTTTAGCTCTGGCCAGATTGAGCAGGAGAGGCTGTGTACGTTGGAAGTTTTGGTAGGCTAAACAAGTTCAGAGCCCAAGTGTTTGTGGTTCGTTTGAGAGGTTACCAGTGGGAGATGAGGACCAGCAAGAGGTTTCAGGGCTGCCACCTTTAGTGTAGGAGCAATCGCCGGACGTTCGCAATTTCGGTGTTGAGCTCTGGCCAGATTGAGCAGGAGAGGCTGTGTACGTTGGAAGTTTTAGTAGGCTAAACAAGTTCAGAGCCCAAGTGTTTGTGGTTCGTTTGAGAGGTTACCAGTGGGAGATGAGGACCAGCAAGGGCTTTCAGGGCTGGCACCTTTAGTGTAGGAGCAATCGCCGGACGTTCGCAACTTCGGTGTTGAATTTTGGCCGATTGAGCAGGAGAGGCTGTGTACGTTGGAAGTTTTCGTAGGCTAAACAAGTTCAGAGCCCAAGTGTTTGTGGTTCGTTTGAGAGGTTACCAGTGGGAGATGAGGACCAGCAAGAGCTTTCGGGGCTGGCACCTTTAGTGTAGGAGCAATCGCTGGACGTTCGCAATTTCGGTGTTGAGCTCTGGCCAGATTGAGCAGGAGAGGCTGTGTACGTTGGAAGTTTTAGTAGGCTAAACAAGTTCAGAGCCCAAGTGTTTGTGGTTCGTTTGAGAGGTTACCAGTGGGAGATGAGGACCAGCAAGAGCTTTCAGGGCTGCCACCTTTAGTGTAGGAGCAATCGCTGGACGTTCGCAACTTCGGTGTTGAATTTTGGCCGATTGAGCAGGAGAGGCTGTGTACGTTGGAAGTTTTGGTAGGCTAAACAAGTTCAGAGCCCAAGTGTTTGTGGTTCGTTTGAGAGGTTACCAGTGGGAGATGAGGACCAGCAAGAGCTTTCAGGGCTGGCACCTTTAGTGTAGGAGCAATCGCTGGACGTTCGCAATTTCGGTGTTGAGCTCTGGCCAGATTGAGCAGGAGGGGCTGTGTACGTTGGAAGTTTTGGTAGGCTAAACAAGTTCAGAGCCCAAGTGTTTGTGGTTCGTTTGAGAGGTTACCAGTGGGAGATGAGGACCAGCAAGAGCTTTCAGGGCTGGCACCTTTAGTGTAGGAGCAGTCGCCGGACGTTCGCAATTTCGGTGTTGAGCTCTGGCCAGATTGAGCAGGAGAGGCTGTGTACGTTGGAAGTTTTGGTAGGCTAAACAAGTTCAGAGCCCAAGTGTTTGTGGTTCGTTTGAGAGGTTACTAGTGGGAGATGAGGACCAGCAAGAGCTTTCAGGGCTGGCACCTTTAGTGTAGGAGCAATCGCTGGACGTTCGCAACTTCGGTGTTGAATTTTGGCCAGATTGAGCAGGAGAGGCTGTGTACATTGGAAGTTTTAGTAGGCTAAACAAGTTCAGAGCCCAAGTGTTTGTGGTTCGTTTGAGAGGTTACCAGTGGGAGATGAGGACCAGCAAGAGCTTTCAGGGCTGGCACCTTTAGTGTAGGATCAATCGCCGGACGTTCGCAATTTCGGTGTTGAGCTCTGGCCAGATTGAGCAGGAGAGGCTGTGTACGTTGGAAGTTTTGGTAGGCTAAACAAGTTCAGAGCCCAAGTGTTTGTGGTTCGTTTGAGAGGTTACCAGTGGGAGATGAGGACCAGCAAGAGCTTTCAGGGCTGGCACCTTTAGTGTAGGAGCAATCACCGGACGTTCGCAATTTCGGTGTTGAGCTCTGGCCAGATTGAGCAGGAGAGGCTGTGTACGTTGGAAGTTTTGGTAGGCTAAACAAGTTCAGAGCCCAAGTGTTTGTGGTTCGTTTGAGAGGTTACCAGTGGGAGATGAGGACCAGCAAGAGCTTTCAGGGCTGGCACCTTTAGTGTAGGAGCAATCGCCGGACGTTCGCAATTTTGGTGTTGAGCTCTGGCCAGATTGAGCAGGAGAGGCTGTGTACGTTGGAAGTTTTGGTAGGCTAAACAAGTTCAGAGCCCAAGTGTTTGTGGTTCGTTTGAGAGGTTACCAGTGGGAGATGAGGACCAGCAAGAGGTTTCAGGGCTGGCACCTTTAGTGTAGGAGCAATCGCCGGACGTTCGCAATTTCGGTGTTGAGCTCTGGCCAGATTGAGCAGGAGAGGCTGTGTACGTTGGAAGTTTTGGTAGGCTAAACAAGTTCAGAGCCCAAGTGTTTGTGGTTCGTTTGAGAGGTTACCAGTGGGAGATGAGGACCAGCAAGAGCTTTCAGGGCTGGCACTTTAGTGTAGGAGCAATCGCCGGACGTTCGCAATTTCGGTGTTGAGCTCTGGCCAGATTGAGCAGGAGAGGGAGTGTACGTTGGAAGTTTTTGTAGGCTAAACAAGTTCAGAGCCCAAGTGTTTGTGGTTCGTTTGAGAGGTTACCAGTGGGAGATGAGGACCAGCAAGGGCTTTCAGGGCTGGCACCTTTAGTGTAGGAGCAATCGCTGGACGTTCGCAATTTCGGTGTTGAGCTCTGGCCAGATTGAACAGGAGAGGCTGTGTACGTTGGAAGTTTTGGTAGGCTAAACAAGTTCAGAGCCCAAGTGTTTGTGGTTCGTTTGAGAGGTTACCAGTGGGAGATGAGGACCAGCAAGAGCTTTCAGGGCTGGCACCTTTAGTGTAGGAGCAATCGCCGGACGTTCGCAACTTCGGTGTTGAATTTTGGCCAGATTGAGCAGGAGAGGCTGTGTACGTTGGAAGTTTTAGTAGGCTAAACAAGTTCAGAGCCCAAGTGTTTGTGGTTCGTTTGAGAGGTTACCAGTGGGAGATGAGGACCAGCAAGAGGTTTCAGGGCTGGCACCTTTAGTGTAGGAGCAATCGCCGGACGTTCGCAATTTCGGTGTTGAGCTCTGGCCAGATTGAGCAGGAGAGGCTGTGTACGTTGGAAGTTTTAGTAGGCTAAACAAGTTTAGAGCCCAAGTGTTTGTGGTTCGTTTGAGAGGTTACCAGTGGGAGATGAGGACCAGCAAGAGCTTTCAGGGCTGACACCTTTAGTGTAGGAGCAATCGCCGGACGTTCGCAATTTCGGTGTTGAGCTCTGGCCAGATTGAGCAGGAGGGGCTGTGTACGTTGGAAGTTTTGGTAGGCTAAACAAGTTCAGAGCCCAAGTATTTGTGGTTCGTTTGAGAGGTTACTAGTGGGAGATGAGGACCAGCAAGAGGTTTCAGGGCTGGCACCTTTAGTGTAGGAGCAATCGCCGGACGTTCGCAATTTCGGTGTTGAGCTCTGTCCAGATTGAGCAGGAGAGGCTGTGTACGTTGGAAGTTTTGGTAGGCTAAACAAGTTCAGAGCCCAAGTGTTTGTGGTTCGTTTGAGAGGTTACCAGTGGGAGATGAGGACCAGCAAGAGCTTTCAGGGCTGGCACCTTTAGTGTAGGAGCAATCGCCGGACGTTCGCAACTTCGGTGTTGAATTTTGGCCAGATTGAGCAGGAGAGGCTGTGTACGTTGGAAGTTTTAGTAGGCTAAACAAGTTTAGAACCCAAGTGTTTGTGGTTCCTTTGAGAGGTTACCAGTGGGAGATGAGGACCAGCAAGAGCTTTCAGGGCTGGCACCTTTAGTGTAGGAGCAATCGCTGGACGTTCGCAATTTCGGTGTTTAGCTCTGGCCAGATTGAGCAGGAGAGGCTGTGTACGTTGGAAGTTTTGGTAGGCTAAACAAGTTCAGAGCCCAAGTGTTTGTGGTTCGTTTGAGAGGTTACCAGTGGGAGATGAGGACCAGCAAGAGGTTTCAGGGCTGCCACCTTTAGTGTAGGAGCAATCGCCGGACGTTCGCAATTTCGGTGTTGAGCTCTGGCCAGATTGAGCAGGAGAGGCTGTGTACGTTGGAAGTTTTAGTAGGCTAAACAAGTTCAGAGCCCAAGTGTTTGTGGTTCGTTTGAGAGGTTACCAGTGGGAGATGAGGACCAGCAAGGGCTTTCAGGGCTGGCACCTTTAGTGTAGGAGCAATCGCCGGACGTTCGCAACTTCGGTGTTGAATTTTGGCCGATTGAGCAGGAGAGGCTGTGTACGTTGGAAGTTTTCGTAGGCTAAACAAGTTCAGAGCCCAAGTGTTTGTGGTTCGTTTGAGAGGTTACCAGTGGGAGATGAGGACCAGCAAGAGCTTTCGGGGCTGGCACCTTTAGTGTAGGAGCAATCGCTGGACGTTCGCAATTTCGGTGTTGAGCTCTGGCCAGATTGAGCAGGAGAGGCTGTGTACGTTGGAAGTTTTAGTAGGCTAAACAAGTTCAGAGCCCAAGTGTTTGTGGTTCGTTTGAGAGGTTACCAGTGGGAGATGAGGACCAGCAAGAGCTTTCAGGGCTGCCACCTTTAGTGTAGGAGCAATCGCTGGACGTTCGCAACTTCGGTGTTGAATTTTGGCCGATTGAGCAGGAGAGGCTGTGTACGTTGGAAGTTTTGGTAGGCTAAACAAGTTCAGAGCCCAAGTGTTTGTGGTTCGTTTGAGAGGTTACCAGTGGGAGATGAGGACCAGCAAGAGCTTTCAGGGCTGGCACCTTTAGTGTAGGAGCAATCGCTGGACGTTCGCAATTTCGGTGTTGAGCTCTGGCCAGATTGAGCAGGAGGGGCTGTGTACGTTGGAAGTTTTGGTAGGCTAAACAAGTTCAGAGCCCAAGTGTTTGTGGTTCGTTTGAGAGGTTACCAGTGGGAGATGAGGACCAGCAAGAGCTTTCAGGGCTGGCACCTTTAGTGTAGGAGCAGTCGCCGGACGTTCGCAATTTCGGTGTTGAGCTCTGGCCAGATTGAGCAGGAGAGGCTGTGTACGTTGGAAGTTTTGGTAGGCTAAACAAGTTCAGAGCCCAAGTGTTTGTGGTTCGTTTGAGAGGTTACTAGTGGGAGATGAGGACCAGCAAGAGCTTTCAGGGCTGGCACCTTTAGTGTAGGAGCAATCGCTGGACGTTCGCAACTTCGGTGTTGAATTTTGGCCAGATTGAGCAGGAGAGGCTGTGTACATTGGAAGTTTTAGTAGGCTAAACAAGTTCAGAGCCCAAGTGTTTGTGGTTCGTTTGAGAGGTTACCAGTGGGAGATGAGGACCAGCAAGAGCTTTCAGGGCTGGCACCTTTAGTGTAGGAGCAATCGCCGGACGTTCGCAATTTCGGTGTTGAGCTCTGGCCAGATTGAGCAGGAGAGGCTGTGTACGTTGGAAGTTTTGGTAGGCTAAACAAGTTCAGAGCCCAAGTGTTTGTGGTTCGTTTGAGAGGTTACCAGTGGGAGATGAGGACCAGCAAGAGCTTTCAGGGCTGGCACCTTTAGTGTAGGAGCAATCACCGGACGTTCGCAATTTCGGTGTTGAGCTCTGGCCAGATTGAGCAGGAGAGGCTGTGTACGTTGGAAGTTTTGGTAGGCTAAACAAGTTCAGAGCCCAAGTGTTTGTGGTTCGTTTGAGAGGTTACCAGTGGGAGATGAGGACCAGCAAGAGCTTTCAGGGCTGGCACCTTTAGTGTAGGAGCAATCGCCGGACGTTCGCAATTTTGGTGTTGAGCTCTGGCCAGATTGAGCAGGAGAGGCTGTGTACGTTGGAAGTTTTGGTAGGCTAAACAAGTTCAGAGCCCAAGTGTTTGTGGTTCGTTTGAGAGGTTACCAGTGGGAGATGAGGACCAGCAAGAGGTTTCAGGGCTGGCACCTTTAGTGTAGGAGCAATCGCCGGACGTTCGCAATTTCGGTGTTGAGCTCTGGCCAGATTGAGCAGGAGAGGCTGTGTACGTTGGAAGTTTTGGTAGGCTAAACAAGTTCAGAGCCCAAGTGTTTGTGGTTCGTTTGAGAGGTTACCAGTGGGAGATGAGGACCAGCAAGAGCTTTCAGGGCTGGCACTTTAGTGTAGGAGCAATCGCCGGACGTTCGCAATTTCGGTGTTGAGCTCTGGCCAGATTGAGCAGGAGAGGGAGTGTACGTTGGAAGTTTTTGTAGGCTAAACAAGTTCAGAGCCCAAGTGTTTGTGGTTCGTTTGAGAGGTTACCAGTGGGAGATGAGGACCAGCAAGGGCTTTCAGGGCTGGCACCTTTAGTGTAGGAGCAATCGCTGGACGTTCGCAATTTCGGTGTTGAGCTCTGGCCAGATTGAACAGGAGAGGCTGTGTACGTTGGAAGTTTTGGTAGGCTAAACAAGTTCAGAGCCCAAGTGTTTGTGGTTCGTTTGAGAGGTTACCAGTGGGAGATGAGGACCAGCAAGATCTTTCAGGGCTGGCACCTTTAGTGTAGGAGCAATCGCCGGACGTTCGCAATTTCGGTGTTGAGCTCTGGCCAGATTGAGCAGGAGAGGCTGTGTACGTTGGAAGTTTTGGTAGTCTAAACAAGTTCAGAGCCCAAGTGTTTGTGGTTCGTTTGAGAGGTTACCAGTGGGAGATGAGGACCAGCAAGAGCTTTCAGGGCTGGCACCTTTAGTGTAGGAGCAATCGCCGGACGTTCGCAATTTCGGTGTTGAGCTCTGGCCAGATTGAGCAGGAGAGGCTGTGTACGTTGGAAGTTTTGGTAGGCTAAACAAGTTCAGAGCCCAAGTGTTTGTGGTTCGTTTGAGAGGTTACCAGTGGGAGATGAGGACCAGCAAGAGCTTTCAGGGCTGGCACTTTAGTGTAGGAGCAATCGCCGGACGTTCGCAATTTCGGTGTTGAGCTCTGGCCAGATTGAGCAGGAGAGGGAGTGTACGTTGGAAGTTTTAGTAGGCTAAACAAGTTCAGAGCCCAAGTGTTTGTGGTTCGTTTGAGAGGTTACCAGTGGGAGATGAGGACCAGCAAGGGCTTTCAGCGCTGGCACCTTTAGTGTAGGAGCAATCGCCGGACGTTCGCAACTTCGGTGTTGAATTTTGGCCGATTGAGCAGGAGAGGCTGTGTACGTTGGAAGTTTTGGTAGGCTAAACAAGTTCAGAGCCCAAGTGTTTGTGGTTCGTTTGAGAGGTTACCAGTGGGAGATGAGGACCAGCAAGAGCTTTCGGGGCTGGCACCTTTAGTGTAGGAGCAATCGCTGGACGTTCGCAATTTCGGTGTTGAGCTCTGGCCAGATTGAGCAGGAGAGGCTGTGTACGTTGGAAGTTTTCGTAGGCTAAACAAGTTCAGAGCCCAAGTGTTTGTGGTTCGTTTGAGAGGTTACCAGTGGGAGATGAGGACCAGCAAGAGCTTTCAGGGCTGGCACTTTTAGTGTAGGAGCAATCGCCGGACGTTCGCAATTTCGGGCTTGAGCTCTGGCCAGATTGAGCAGGAGAGGCTGTGTACGTTGGAAGTTTTGGTAGGCTAAACAAGTTCAGAGCCCAAGTGTTTGTGGTTCGTTTGAGAGGTTACCAGTGGGAGATGAGGACCAGCAAGAGCTTTCAGGGCTGGCACCTTTAGTGTAGGAGCAATCGCCGGACGTTCGCAACTTCGGTGTTGAATTTTCGCCAGATTGAGCAGGAGAGGCTGTGTACGTTGGAAGTTTTAGTAGGCTAAACAAGTTTAGAGCCCAAGTGTTTTTGGTTCGTTTGAGAGGTTACCAGTGGGAGATGAGGACCAGCAAGAGCTTTCAGGGCTGGCACCTTTAGTGTAGGAGCAATCGCCGGACGTTCGCAATTTCGGTGTTGAGCTCTGGCCAGATTGAGCAGGAGAGGCTGTGTACGTTGGAAGTTTTAGTAGGCTAAACAAGTTCAGAGCCCAAGTGTTTGTGGTTCGTTTGAGAGGTTACCAGTGGGAGATGAGGACCAGCAAGAGCTTTCAGGGCTGGCACCTTTAGTGTAGGAGCAATCGCCGGACGTTCGCAACTTCGGTGTTGAATTTTGGCCAGATTGAGCAGGAGAGGCTGTGTACGTTGGAAGTTTTAGTAGGCTAAACAAGTTCAGAGCCCAAGTGTTTGTGGTTCGTTTGAGAGGTTACCAGTGGGAGATGAGGACCAGCAAGAGGTTTCAGGGCTGGCACCTTTAGTGTAGGAGCAATCGCCGGACGTTCGCAATTTCGGTGTTGAGCTCTGGCCAGATTGAGCAGGAGAGGCTGTGTACGTTGGAAGTTTTAGTAGGCTAAACAAGTTTAGAGCCCAAGTGTTTGTGGTTCGTTTGAGAGGTTACCAGTGGGAGATGAGGACCAGCAAGAGCTTTCAGGGCTGACACCTTTAGTGTAGGAGCAATCGCCGGACGTTCGCAATTTCGGTGTTGAGCTCTGGCCAGATTGAGCAGGAGGGGCTGTGTACGTTGGAAGTTTTGGTAGGCTAAACAAGTTCAGAGCCCAAGTATTTGTGGTTCGTTTGAGAGGTTACTAGTGGGAGATGAGGACCAGCAAGAGCTTTCAGGGCTGGCACCTTTAGTGTAGGAGCAATCGCCGGACGTTCGCAATTTCGGTGTTGAGCTCTGGCCAGATTGAGCAGGAGAGGCTGTGTACGTTGGAAGTTTTGGTAGGCTAAACAAGTTCAGAGCCCAAGTGTTTGTGGTTCGTTTGAGAGGTTACCAGTGGGAGATGAGGACCAGCAAGAGCTTTCAGGGCTGGCACCTTTAGTGTAGGAGCAATCGCCGGACGTTCGCAACTTCGGTGTTGAATTTTGGCCAGATTGAGCAGGAGAGGCTGTGTACGTTGGAAGTTTTAGTAGGCTAAACAAGTTTAGAGCCCAAGTGTTTGTGGTTCCTTTGAGAGGTTACCAGTGGGAGATGAGGACCAGCAAGAGCTTTCAGGGCTGGCACCTTTAGTGTAGGAGCAATCGCTGGACGTTCGCAATTTCGGTGTTTAGCTCTGGCCAGATTGAGCAGGAGAGGCTGTGTACGTTGGAAGTTTTGGTAGGCTAAACAAGTTCAGAGCCCAAGTGTTTGTGGTTCGTTTGAGAGGTTACCAGTGGGAGATGAGGACCAGCAAGAGGTTTCAGGGCTGCCACCTTTAGTGTAGGAGCAATCGCCGGACGTTCGCAATTTCGGTGTTGAGCTCTGGCCAGATTGAGCAGGAGAGGCTGTGTACGTTGGAAGTTTTAGTAGGCTAAACAAGTTCAGAGCCCAAGTGTTTGTGGTTCGTTTGAGAGGTTACCAGTGGGAGATGAGGACCAGCAAGGGCTTTCAGGGCTGGCACCTTTAGTGTAGGAGCAATCGCCGGACGTTCGCAACTTCGGTGTTGAATTTTGGCCAGATTGAGCAGGAGAGGCTGTGTACGTTGGAAGTTTTCGTAGGCTAAACAAGTTCAGAGCCCAAGTGTTTGTGGTTCGTTTGAGAGGTTACCAGTGGGAGATGAGGACCAGCAAGAGCTTTCGGGGCTGGCACCTTTAGTGTAGGAGCAATCGCTGGACGTTCGCAATTTCGGTGTTGAGCTCTGGCCAGATTGAGCAGGAGAGGCTGTGTACGTTGGAAGTTTTAGTAGGCTAAACAAGTTCAGAGCCCAAGTGTTTGTGGTTCGTTTGAGAGGTTACCAGTGGGAGATGAGGACCAGCAAGAGCTTTCAGGGCTGCCACCTTTAGTGTAGGAGCAATCGCCGGACGTTCGCAACTTCGGTGTTGAATTTTGGCCGATTGAGCAGGAGAGGCTGTGTACGTTGGAAGTTTTGGTAGGCTAAACAAGTTCAGAGCCCAAGTGTTTGTGGTTCGTTTGAGAGGTTACCAGTGGGAGATGAGGACCAGCAAGAGCTTTCAGGGCTGGCACTTTTAGTGTAGGAGCAATCGCCGGACGTTCGCAATTTCGGGCTTGAGCTCTGGCCAGATTGAGCAGGAGAGGCTGTGTACGTTGGAAGTTTTGGTAGGCTAAACAAGTTCAGAGCCCAAGTGTTTGTGGTTCGTTTGAGAGGTTACCAGTGGGAGATGAGGACCAGCAAGAGCTTTCAGGGCTGGCACCTTTAGTGTAGGAGCAATCGCCGGACGTTCGCAATTTCGGTGTTGAGCTCTGGCCAGATTGAGCAGGAGAGGCTGTGTACGTTGGAAGTTTTAGTAGGCTAAACAAGTTCAGAGCCCAAGTGTTTGTGGTTCGTTTGAGAGGTTACCAGTGGGAGATGAGGACCAGCAAGAGCTTTCAGGGCTGGCACCTTTAGTGTAGGAGCAATCGCCGGACGTTCGCAACTTCGGTGTTGAATTTTGGCCAGATTGAGCAGGAGAGGCTGTGTACGTTGGAAGTTTTAGTAGGCTAAACAAGTTCAGAGCCCAAGTGTTTGTGGTTCGTTTGAGAGGTTACCAGTGGGAGATGAGGACCAGCAAGAGGTTTCAGGGCTGGCGCCTTTAGTGTAGGAGCAATCGCCGGACGTTCGCAATTTCGGTGTTGAGCTCTGGCCAGATTGAGCAGGAGAGGCTGTGTACGTTGGAAGTTTTAGTAGGCTAAACAAGTTTAGAGCCCAAGTGTTTGTGGTTCGTTTGAGAGGTTACCAGTGGGAGATGAGGACCAGCAAGAGCTTTCAGGGCTGACACCTTTAGTGTAGGAGCAATCGCCGGACGTTCGCAATTTCGGTGTTGAGCTCTGGCCAGATTGAGCAGGAGGGGCTGTGTACGTTGGAAGTTTTGGTAGGCTAAACAAGTTCAGAGCCCAAGTATTTGTGGTTCGTTTGAGAGGTTACTAGTGGGAGATGAGGACCAGCAAGAGCTTTCAGGGCTGGCACCTTTAGTGTAGGAGCAATCGCCGGACGTTCGCAATTTCGGTGTTGAGCTCTGTCCAGATTGAGCAGGAGAGGCTGTGTACGTTGGAAGTTTTGGTAGGCTAAACAAGTTCAGAGCCCAAGTGTTTGTGGTTCGTTTGAGAGGTTACCAGTGGGAGATGAGGACCAGCAAGAGCTTTCAGGGCTGGCACCTTTAGTGTAGGAGCAATCGCCGGACGTTCGCAACTTCGGTGTTGAATTTTGGCCAGATTGAGCAGGAGAGGCTGTGTACGTTGGAAGTTTTAGTAGGCTAAACAAGTTTAGAGCCCAAGTGTTTGTGGTTCCTTTGAGAGGTTACCAGTGGGAGATGAGGACCAGCAAGAGCTTTCAGGGCTGGCACCTTTAGTGTAGGAGCAATCGCTGGACGTTCGCAATTTCGGTGTTTAGCTCTGGCCAGATTGAGCAGGAGAGGCTGTGTACGTTGGAAGTTTTGGTAGGCTAAACAAGTTCAGAGCCCAAGTGTTTGTGGTTCGTTTGAGAGGTTACCAGTGGGAGATGAGGACCAGCAAGAGGTTTCAGGGCTGCCACCTTTAGTGTAGGAGCAATCGCCGGACGTTCGCAATTTCGGTGTTGAGCTCTGGCCAGATTGAGCAGGAGAGGCTGTGTACGTTGGAAGTTTTAGTAGGCTAAACAAGTTCAGAGCCCAAGTGTTTGTGGTTCGTTTGAGAGGTTACCAGTGGGAGATGAGGACCAGCAAGGGCTTTCAGGGCTGGCACCTTTAGTGTAGGAGCAATCGCCGGACGTTCGCAACTTCGGTGTTGAATTTTGGCCGATTGAGCAGGAGAGGCTGTGTACGTTGGAAGTTTTCGTAGGCTAAACAAGTTCAGAGCCCAAGTGTTTGTGGTTCGTTTGAGAGGTTACCAGTGGGAGATGAGGACCAGCAAGAGCTTTCGGGGCTGGCACCTTTAGTGTAGGAGCAATCGCTGGACGTTCGCAATTTCGGTGTTGAGCTCTGGCCAGATTGAGCAGGAGAGGCTGTGTACGTTGGAAGTTTTAGTAGGCTAAACAAGTTCAGAGCCCAAGTGTTTGTGGTTCGTTTGAGAGGTTACCAGTGGGAGATGAGGACCAGCAAGAGCTTTCAGGGCTGCCACCTTTAGTGTAGGAGCAATCGCTGGACGTTCGCAACTTCGGTGTTGAATTTTGGCCGATTGAGCAGGAGAGGCTGTGTACGTTGGAAGTTTTGGTAGGCTAAACAAGTTCAGAGCCCAAGTGTTTGTGGTTCGTTTGAGAGGTTACCAGTGGGAGATGAGGACCAGCAAGAGCTTTCAGGGCTGGCACCTTTAGTGTAGGAGCAATCGCTGGACGTTCGCAATTTCGGTGTTGAGCTCTGGCCAGATTGAGCAGGAGGGGCTGTGTACGTTGGAAGTTTTGGTAGGCTAAACAAGTTCAGAGCCCAAGTGTTTGTGGTTCGTTTGAGAGGTTACCAGTGGGAGATGAGGACCAGCAAGAGCTTTCAGGGCTGGCACCTTTAGTGTAGGAGCAATCGCCGGACGTTCGCAATTTCGGTGTTGAGCTCTGGCCAGATTGAGCAGGAGAGGCTGTGTACGTTGGAAGTTTTGGTAGGCTAAACAAGTTCAGAGCCCAAGTGTTTGTGGTTCGTTTGAGAGGTTACTAGTGGGAGATGAGGACCAGCAAGAGCTTTCAGGGCTGGCACCTTTAGTGTAGGAGCAATCGCTGGACGTTCGCAACTTCGGTGTTGAATTTTGGCCAGATTGAGCAGGAGAGGCTGTGTACATTGGAAGTTTTAGTAGGCTAAACAAGTTCAGAGCCCAAGTGTTTGTGGTTCGTTTGAGAGGTTACCAGTGGGAGATGAGGACCAGCAAGAGCTTTCAGGGCTGGCACCTTTAGTGTAGGAGCAATCGCCGGACGTTCGCAATTTCGGTGTTGAGCTCTGGCCAGATTGAGCAGGAGAGGCTGTGTACGTTGGAAGTTTTGGTAGGCTAAACAAGTTCAGAGCCCAAGTGTTTGTGGTTCGTTTGAGAGGTTACCAGTGGGAGATGAGGACCAGCAAGAGCTTTCAGGGCTGGCACCTTTAGTGTAGGAGCAATCGCCGGACGTTCGCAATTTTGGTGTTGAGCTCTGGCCAGATTGAGCAGGAGAGGCTGTGTACGTTGGAAGTTTTGGTAGGCTAAACAAGTTCAGAGCCCAAGTGTTTGTGGTTCGTTTGAGAGGTTACCAGTGGGAGATGAGGACCAGCAAGAGGTTTCAGGGCTGGCACCTTTAGTGTAGGAGCAATCGCCGGACGTTCGCAATTTCGGTGTTGAGCTCTGGCCAGATTGAGCAGGAGAGGGAGTGTACGTTGGAAGTTTTGGTAGGCTAAACAAGTTCAGAGCCCAAGTGTTTGTGGTTCGTTTGAGAGGTTACCAGTGGGAGATGAGGACCAGCAAGAGCTTTCAGGGCTGGCACTTTAGTGTAGGAGCAATCGCCGGACGTTCGCAATTTCGGTGTTGAGCTCTGGCCAGATTGAGCAGGAGAGGGAGTGTACGTTGGAAGTTTTTGTAGGCTAAACAAGTTCAGAGCCCAAGTGTTTGTGGTTCGTTTGAGAGGTTACCAGTGGGAGATGAGGACCAGCAAGGGCTTTCAGGGCTGGCACCTTTAGTGTAGGAGCAATCGCTGGACGTTCGCAATTTCGGTGTTGAGCTCTGGCCAGATTGAACAGGAGAGGCTGTGTACGTTGGAAGTTTTGGTAGGCTAAACAAGTTCAGAGCCCAAGTGTTTGTGGTTCGTTTGAGAGGTTACCAGTGGGAGATGAGGACCAGCAAGAGCTTTCAGGGCTGGCACCTTTAGTGTAGGAGCAATCGCCGGACGTTCGCAATTTCGGTGTTGAGCTCTGGCCAGATTGAGCAGGAGAGGCTGTGTACGTTGGAAGTTTTGGTAGTCTAAACAAGTTCAGAGCCCAAGTGTTTGTGGTTCGTTTGAGAGGTTACCAGTGGGAGATGAGGACCAGCAAGAGCTTTCAGGGCTGGCACCTTTAGTGTAGGAGCAATCGCCGGACGTTCGCAATTTCGGTGTTGAGCTCTGGCCAGATTGAGCAGGAGAGGCTGTGTACGTTGGAAGTTTTGGTAGGCTAAACAAGTTCAGAGCCCAAGTGTTTGTGGTTCGTTTGAGAGGTTACCAGTGGGAGATGAGGACCAGCAAGAGCTTTCAGGGCTGGCACTTTAGTGTAGGAGCAATCGCCGGACGTTCGCAATTTCGGTGTTGAGCTCTGGCCAGATTGAGCAGGAGAGGCTGTGTACGTTGGAAGTTTTAGTAGGCTAAACAAGTTCAGAGCCCAAGTGTTTGTGGTTCGTTTGAGAGGTTACCAGTGGGAGATGAGGACCAGCAAGGGCTTTCAGCGCTGGCACCTTTAGTGTAGGAGCAATCGCCGGACGTTCGCAACTTCGGTGTTGAATTTTGGCCGATTGAGCAGGAGAGGCTGTGTACGTTGGAAGTTTTGGTAGGCTAAACAAGTTCAGAGCCCAAGTGTTTGTGGTTCGTTTGAGAGGTTACCAGTGGGAGATGAGGACCAGCAAGAGCTTTCAGGGCTGGCACTTTAGTGTAGGAGCAATCGCCGGACGTTCGCAATTTCGGTGTTGAGCTCTGGCCAGATTGAGCAGGAGAGGCTGTGTACGTTGGAAGTTTTAGTAGGCTAAACAAGTTCAGAGCCCAAGTGTTTGTGGTTCGTTTGAGAGGTTACCAGTGGGAGATGAGGACCAGCAAGGGCTTTCAGCGCTGGCACCTTTAGTGTAGGAGCAATCGCCGGACGTTCGCAACTTCGGTGTTGAATTTTGGCCGATTGAGCAGGAGAGGCTGTGTACGTTGGAAGTTTTGGTAGGCTAAACAAGTTCAGAGCCCAAGTGTTTGTGGTTCGTTTGAGAGGTTACCAGTGGGAGATGAGGACCAGCAAGAGCTTTCGGGGCTGGCACCTTTAGTGTAGGAGCAATCGCTGGACGTTCGCAATTTCGGTGTTGAGCTCTGGCCAGATTGAGCAGGAGAGGCTGTGTACGTTGGAAGTTTTAGTAGGCTAAACAAGTTCAGAGCCCAAGTGTTTGTGGTTCGTTTGAGAGGTTACCAGTGGGAGATGAGGACCAGCAAGAGCTTTCAGGGCTGGCACCTTTAGTGTAGGAGCAATCGCCGGACGTTCGCAACTTCTATGTTGAATTTTGGCCAGATTGAGCAGGAGAGGGAGTGTACGTTGGAAGTTTTAGTAGGCTAAACAAGTTCAGAGCCCAAGTGTTTGTGGTTCCTTTGAGAGGTTACCAGTGGGAGATGA
This sequence comes from Gavia stellata, assembly GCF_030936135.1. NCBI lineage: Eukaryota > Metazoa > Chordata > Aves > Gaviiformes > Gaviidae > Gavia > Gavia stellata. The sequence continues at coordinate 6,816 of NW_026776634.1, read as the reverse complement.
GGACCAGCAAGAGCTTTCAGCGCTGGCACCTTTAGTGTAGGAGCAATCGCCGGACGTTCGCAATTTCGGTGTTGAGCTCTGGCCAGATTGAGCAGGAGAGGCTGTGTACGTTGGAAGTTTGAGTAGGCTAAACAAGTTCAGAGCCCAAGTGTTTGTGGTTCGTTTGAGAGGTTACCAGTGGGAGATGAGGACCAGCAAGAGGTTTCAGGGCTGGCACCTTTAGTGTAGGAGCAATCGCCGGACGTTCGCAATTTCGGTGTTGAGCTCTGGCCAGATTGAGCAGGAGAGGCTGTGTACGTTGGAAGTTTTCATAGGCTAAACAAGTTCAGAGCCCAAGTGTTTGTGGTTCGTTTGAGAGGTTACCAGTGGGAGATGAGGACCAGCAAGGGCTTTCAGGGCTGGCACCTTTAGTGTAGGAGCAATCGCCGGACGTTCGCAACTTCGGTGTTGAATTTTGGCCGATTGAGCAGGAGAGGGAGTGTACGTTGGAAGTTTTGGTAGGCTAAACAAGTTCAGAGCCCAAGTGTTTGTGGTTCGTTTGAGAGGTTACCAGTGGGAGATGAGGACCAGCAAGAGGTTTCAGGGCTGCCACCTTTAGTGTAGGAGCAATCGCCGGACGTTCGCAATTTCGGTGTTGAGCTCTGGCCAGATTGAGCAGGAGAGGCTGTGTACGTTGGAAGTTTTAGTAGGCTAAACAAGTTTAGAGCCCAAGTGTTTGTGGTTCCTTTGAGAGGTTACCAGTGGGAGATGAGGACCAGCAAGAGCTTTCAGGGCTGGCACCTTTAGTGTAGGAGCAATCGCTGGACGTTCGCAATTTCGGTGTTGAGCTCTGGCCAGATTGAGCAGGAGAGGGAGTGTACGTTGGAAGTTTTGGTAGGCTAAACAAGTTCAGAGCCCAAGTGTTTGTGGTTCGTTTGAGAGGTTACCAGTGGGAGATGAGGACCAGCAAGAGCTTTCAGGGCTGGCACTTTAGTGTAGGAGCAATCGCCGGACGTTCGCAATTTCGGTGTTGAGCTCTGGCCAGATTGAGCAGGAGAGGGAGTGTACGTTGGAAGTTTTAGTAGGCTAAACAAGTTCAGAGCCCAAGTGTTTGTGGTTCGTTTGAGAGGTTACCAGTGGGAGATGAGGACCAGCAAGGGCTTTCAGCGCTGGCACCTTTAGTGTAGGAGCAATCGCCGGACGTTCGCAACTTCGGTGTTGAATTTTGGCCGATTGAGCAGGAGAGGCTGTGTACGTTGGAAGTTTTGGTAGGCTAAACAAGTTCAGAGCCCAAGTGTTTGTGGTTCGTTTGAGAGGTTACCAGTGGGAGATGAGGACCAGCAAGAGCTTTCAGGGCTGGCACCTTTAGTGTAGGAGCAATCGCTGGACGTTCGCAATTTCGGTGTTGAGCTCTGGCCAGATTGAGCAGGAGAGGCTGTGTACGTTGGAAGTTTTAGTAGGCTAAACAAGTTCAGAGCCCAAGTGTTTGTGGTTCGTTTGAGAGGTTACCAGTGGGAGATGAGGACCAGCAAGAGCTTTCAGGGCTGGCACCTTTAGTGTAGGAGCAATCGCTGGACGTTCGCAACTTCGGTGTTGAATTTTGGCCGATTGAGCAGGAGAGGCTGTGTACGTTGGAAGTTTTGGTAGGCTAAACAAGTTCAGAGCCCAAGTGTTTGTGGTTCGTTTGAGAGGTTACCAGTGGGAGATGAGGACCAGCAAGAGCTTTCAGGGCTGGCACCTTTAGTGTAGGAGCAATCGCCGGACGTTCGCAATTTCGGTGTTGAGCTCTGGCCAGATTGAGCAGGAGAGGCTGTGTACGTTGGAAGTTTTGGTAGGCTAAACAAGTTCAGAGCCCAAGTGTTTGTGGTTCGTTTGAGAGGTTACCAGTGGGAGATGAGGACCAGCAAGAGCTTTCAGGGCTGGCACCTTTAGTGTAGGAGCAGTCGCCGGACGTTCGCAATTTCGGTGTTGAGCTCTGGCCAGATTGAGCAGGAGAGGCTGTGTACGTTGGAAGTTTTGGTAGGCTAAACAAGTTTAGAGCCCAAGTGTTTGTGGTTCGTTTGAGAGGTTACCAGTGGGAGATGAGGACCAGCAAGAGCTTTCAGGGCTGGCACCTTTAGTGTAGGAGCAATCGCCGGACGTTCGCAACTTCGGTGTTGAATTTTGGCCAGATTGAGCAGGAGAGGCTGTGTACGTTGGAAGTTTTAGTAGGCTAAACAAGTTTAGAGCCCAAGTGTTTTTGGTTCCTTTGAGTGGTTACCAGTGGGAGATGAGGACCAGCAAGAGCTTTCAGGGCTGGCACCTTTAGTGTAGGAGCAATCGCCGGATGTTCGCAATTTCGGTGTTGAGCTCTGGCCAGATTGAGCAGGAGAGGGAGTGTACGTTGGAAGTTTTAGCAGGCTAAACAAGTTCAGAGCGCAAGTGTTTGTGGTTCGTTTGAGAGGTTACCAGTGGGAGATGAGGACCAGCAAGAGCTTTCAGGGCTGGCACCTTTAGTGTAGGAGCAATCGCCGGACGTTCGCAATTTCGGTGTTGAGCTCTGGCCAGATTGAGCAGGAGAGGCTGTGTACGTTGGAAGTTTTAGTAGGCTAAACAAGTTCAGAGCCCAAGTGTTTGTGGTTCGTTTGAGAGGTTACCAGTGGGAGATGAGGACCAGCAAGAGCTTTCAGGGCTGCCACCTTTAGTGTAGGAGCAATCGCCGGACGTTCGCAATTTCGGTGTTGAGCTCTGGCCAGATTGAGCAGGAGAGGCTGTGTACATTTGAAGTTTTAGTAGGCTAAACAAGTTCAGAGCCCAAGTGTTTGTGGTTCGTTTGAGAGATTACCAGTGGGAGATGAGGACCAGCAAGGGCTTTCAGGGCTGGCACCTTTAGTGTAGGAGCAATCGCCGGACGTTCGCAATTTCGGTGTTGAGCTCTGGCCAGATTGAGCAGGAGAGGCTGTGTACGTTGGAAGTTTTAGTAGGCTAAACAAGTTCAGAGCCCAAGTGTTTGTGGTTCGTTTGAGAGGTTACCAGTGGGAGATGAGGACCAGCAAGAGCTTTCAGGGCTGGCACCTTTAGTGTAGGAGCAATCGCCAGACGTTCACAATTTCGGTGTTGAGCTCTGGCCAGATTGAGCAGGAGAGGCTGTGTACGTTGGAAGTTTTAGTAGGCTAAACAAGTTCAGAGCCCAAGTGTTTGTGGTTCGTTTGAGAGGTTACCAGTGGGAGATGAGGACCAGCAAGAGCTTTCAGGGCTGGCACCTTTAGTGTAGGAGCAATCGCTGGACGTTCGCAATTTCGGTGTTGAGCTCTGGCCAGATTGAGCAGGAGAGGCTGTGTACGTTGGAAGTTTTGGTAGGCTAAACAAGTTCAGAGCGCAAGTGTTTGTGGTTCGTTTGAGAGGTTACCAGTGGGAGATGAGGACCAGCAAGAGCTTTCAGGGCTGGCACCTTTAGTGTAGGAGCAATCGCCAGACGTTCGCAACTTCGGTGTTGAATTTTGGCCAGATTGAGCAGGAGAGGCTGTGTACGTTGGAAGTTTTGGTAGGCTAAACAAGTTCAGAGCCCAAGTGTTTGTGGTTCGTTTGAGAGGTTACCAGTGGGAGATGAGGACCAGCAAGAGCTTTCAGGTCTGGCACCTTTAGTGTAGGAGCAATCGCCAGATGTTCGCAACTTCGGTGTTGAATTTTGGCCAGATTGAGCAGGAGAGGCTGTGTACGTTGGAAGTTTTAGTAGGCTAAACAAGTTCAGAGCCCAAGTGTTTGTGGTTCGTTTGAGAGGTTACCAGTGGGAGATGAGGACCAGCAAGAGCTTTCAGGGCTGGCACCTTTAGTGTAGGAGCAATCGCCGGACGTTCGCAATTTCGGTGTTGAGCTCTGGCCAGATTGAGCAGGAGAGGCTGTGTACGTTGGAAGTTTCAGTAGGCTAAACAAGTTTAGAGCCCAAGTGTTTGTGGTTCGTTTGAGAGGTTACCAGTGGGAGATGAGGACCAGCAAGAGCTTTCAGGGCTGGCACCTTTAGTGTAGGAGCAATCGCCGGACGTTCGCAATTTCGGTGTTGAGCTCTGGCCAGATTGAGCAGGAGAGGCTGTGTACGTTGGAAGTTTTGGTAGTCTAAACAAGTTCAGAGCCCAAGTGTTTGTGGTTCGTTTGAGAGGTTACCAGTGGGAGATGAGGACCAGCAAGAGCTTTCAGGGCTGGCACCTTTAGTGTAGGAGCAATCGCCGGACGTTCGCAATTTCGGTGTTGAGCTCTGGCCAGATTGAGCAGGAGAGGGAGTGTACGTTGGAAGTTTTCGTAGGCTAAACAAGTTCAGAGCCCAAGTGTTTGTGGTTCGTTTGAGAGGTTACCAGTGGGAGATGAGGACCAGCAAGGGCTTTCAGGGCTGGCACCTTTAGTGTAGGAGCAATCGCCGGACGTTCGCAATTTCGGTGTTGAGCTCTGGCCAGATTGAGCAGGAGAGGCTGTGTACGTTGGAAGTTTTAGTAGGCTAAACAAGTTCAGAGCCCAAGTGTTTGTGGTTCGTTTGAGAGGTTACTAGTGGGAGATGAGGACCAGCAAGAGCTTTCAGGGCTGGCACCTTTAGTGTAGGAGCAATCGCCGGACGTTCGCAATTTCGGTGTTGAGCTCTGGCCAGATTGAGCAGGAGGGGCTGTGTACGTTGGAAGTTTTAGTAGGCTAAACAAGTTCAGAGCCCAAGTGTTTGTGGTTCGTTTGAGAGGTTACCAGTGGGAGATGAGGACCAGCAAGAGCTTTCAGGGCTGGCACCTTTAGTGTAGGAGCAATCGCCGGACGTTCGCAATTTTGGTGTTGAGCTCTGGCCAGATTGAGCAGGAGAGGCTGTGTACGTTGGAAGTTTTGGTAGGCTAAACAAGTTCAGAGCCCAAGTGTTTGTGGTTCGTTTGAGAGGTTACCAGTGGGAAATGAGGACCAGCAAGAGCTTTTGGGGCTGGCACCTTTAGTGTAGGAGCATTCGCTGGACGTTCGCAATTTCGGTCTTGAGCTCTGGCCAGATTGAGCAGGAGGGGCTGTGTACGTTGGAAGTTTTCGTAGGCTAAACAAGTTCAGAGCCCAAGTGTTTGTGGTTCGTTTGAGAGGTTACCAGTGGGAGATGAGGACCAGCAAGAGCTTTCAGGGCTGGCACTTTTAGTGTAGGAGCAATCGCCGGACGTTCGCAATTTCGGGCTTGAGCTCTGGCCAGATTGAGCAGGAGAGGCTGTGTACGTTGGAAGTTTTGGTAGGCTAAACAAGTTCAGAGCCCAAGTGTTTGTGGTTCGTTTGAGAGGTTACCAGTGGGAGATGAGGACCAGCAAGAGCTTTCAGGGCTGGCACCTTTAGTGTAGGAGCAATCGCCGGACCTTCGCAACTTCGGTGTTGAATTTTCGCCAGATTGAGCAGGAGAGGCTGTGTACGTTGGAAGTTTTAGTAGGCTAAACAAGTTTAGAGCCCAAGTGTTTTTGGTTCGTTTGAGAGGTTACCAGTGGGAGATGAGGACCAGCAAGAGCTTTCAGGGCTGGCACCTTTAGTGTAGGAGCAATCGCCGGACGTTCGCAATTTCGGTGTTGAGCTCTGGCCAGATTGAGCAGGAGAGGCTGTGTACGTTGGAAGTTTTAGTAGGCTAAACAAGTTCAGAGCCCAAGTGTTTGTGGTTCGTTTGAGAGGTTACCAGTGGGAGATGAGGACCAGCAAGAGCTTTCAGGGCTGGCACCTTTAGTGTAGGAGCAATCGCCGGACGTTCGCAACTTCGGTGTTGAATTTTGGCCAGATTGAGCAGGAGAGGCTGTGTACGTTGGAAGTTTTAGTAGGCTAAACAAGTTCAGAGCCCAAGTGTTTGTGGTTCGTTTGAGAGGTTACCAGTGGGAGATGAGGACCAGCAAGAGGTTTCAGGGCTGGCACCTTTAGTGTAGGAGCAATCGCCGGACGTTCGCAATTTCGGTGTTGAGCTCTGGCCAGATTGAGCAGGAGAGGCTGTGTACGTTGGAAGTTTTAGTAGGCTAAACAAGTTTAGAGCCCAAGTGTTTGTGGTTCGTTTGAGAGGTTACCAGTGGGAGATGAGGACCAGCAAGAGCTTTCAGGGCTGACACCTTTAGTGTAGGAGCAATCGCCGGACGTTCGCAATTTCGGTGTTGAGCTCTGGCCAGATTGAGCAGGAGGGGCTGTGTACGTTGGAAGTTTTGGTAGGCTAAACAAGTTCAGAGCCCAAGTGTTTGTGGTTCGTTTGAGAGGTTACTAGTGGGAGATGAGGACCAGCAAGAGCTTTCAGGGCTGGCACCTTTAGTGTAGGAGCAATCGCCGGACGTTCGCAATTTCGGTGTTGAGCTCTGTCCAGATTGAGCAGGAGAGGCTGTGTACGTTGGAAGTTTTGGTAGGCTAAACAAGTTCAGAGCCCAAGTGTTTGTGGTTCGTTTGAGAGGTTACCAGTGGGAGATGAGGACCAGCAAGAGCTTTCAGGGCTGGCACCTTTAGTGTAGGAGCAATCGCCGGACGTTCGCAACTTCGGTGTTGAATTTTGGCCAGATTGAGCAGGAGAGGCTGTGTACGTTGGAAGTTTTAGTAGGCTAAACAAGTTTAGAGCCCAAGTGTTTGTGGTTCCTTTGAGAGGTTACCAGTGGGAGATGAGGACCAGCAAGAGCTTTCAGGGCTGGCACCTTTAGTGTAGGAGCAATCGCTGGACGTTCGCAATTTCGGTGTTTAGCTCTGGCCAGATTGAGCAGGAGAGGCTGTGTACGTTGGAAGTTTTGGTAGGCTAAACAAGTTCAGAGCCCAAGTGTTTGTGGTTCGTTTGAGAGGTTACCAGTGGGAGATGAGGACCAGCAAGAGGTTTCAGGGCTGCCACCTTTAGTGTAGGAGCAATCGCCA